>NC_135477.1:81632044-81889733 GCF_052094955.1 Ictidomys tridecemlineatus
TTACCCTAAACCAAACCCTAGACCTATCCCTAAACCTAACCTAATCCTAAACTTAATCCAAACCATAACCTAGCCATAATCCTAGCTCTAAAACTATCCATTACACTAAACATAACCCTAACCCTAATGCTAACCCTAACCTGATCGCTAAACCTAACCCATTCATTACCCTAAACTTTAACTAAAACGAAAAGTAAACCCTTCTATTACCTTAACTCTAAACATAACCCTAACGCTAATTCAAGCCCTAACCTCTTAACCTTAACATAAACCAAACGCTAACCCAGATCCTAACCATGACATTAATAATAACCATAGCTCTAAAGCTGACCTTTAACCTAAAGCTAACCCTTACACTAGACCTAGCCATAATCTAACCCTCAAACTATGCTTAACCATAACCCTAGACCTGATATTATCCCTAGCCCAAGTCCTACCCCTAACCCTATCAGAAAACCTACTCCTCATCCTAGCCCTTATACTAGCCTTAATCTGAAACTGAATCATAACCCTAGGCCTGATCTTTATTCTAACCCTCACCCTAGCCCTAAACCTAGCTATAACCCCACCCATTGCTGTAAACTAAACCCTAACCCCAGTGCTAACCCTAACTCTAGCCCAACACCTAGGCTAAACCCTAACACTAACCCTAGTCCTAATCTTAGCCCTACTTTGGCCCTAACCCTAACACTCACCCTAAGCCTCCTTCTAAGAATAACTCTAATTCTCACCCTAGATGTATCCCTAATTCTAACCATATTCCTTACCATAAACCAAAAAAATAGCCCCAACCCTAGCATGAGCCCTAACCCTAGATCAATCCTACTTCTAAATCTAACCCTAAACCTAAGCCTAAAATTCACTTTAACACAAGCCATAACCCTGACACTAATCCAAAATCTAGCCTTAACCCTAGCCCTAAACCTAGCCCTAAAACAACACTGAGCCATAGCCCTAACCGTAACCCTTCACCTAAACCAAAACGTAACCCTACACTTACACTAACTTTAGCCCTAATTCGAGTCCTAAAACTAACACTAAAACTAACCCTGACCCTGACACTGACCCTAAATATAGCACTTGCTCTAAACATCACCCTAACCCTAACTCTAAAACTGGCACTAATTGTAACACTAGCTCATACATTAGCCATAGCCCTAACCCTAGCACTAACCAAACCCAAAACCTAGCCCTTAATTGAAACTGAACCCTATTTTTAAACCTAATTCTTACCTAAAACCTAGTCCTAAACCTTATGCTAACCCTAGCCAGAATCATAACAATAACCCTAGCCTTATCACTAGCTCTAAACCTGTCAATTACCCTAACCATAACCATGAACCCAAAGGTAACCCTAGGCCTAACCATAACCTTATCACTAACCATAACCTTATTCATTAGCCAAAACGTAACCTAGACCCTAAACCTAACCCTATCATTACCCTAAACCTAACTCTAATGCCAATTTGAGCCCTAAGCCTAAAATTAACCTAATCCAACCCCTAACTCTGTCCCATCCCGTAATAATATACCTAGTTCTAACCTTGACCCTACCTAACTCTTATACTAGACCTAGCCATAAACCTAGCCTTAAACTTAGCTCTAACCCTATCAATTACACTAAACATAGCCCTAATTCTAATGCTAACCCTAGGCCTAAATTTAACCATATGCCTAACCATAACCCTATCCATTAGGCTAAACCTGAACTGAACACTAAACCTAACCCTATCATTACCCTAACCCAAATCCTAGTGCTAATTTGAGCCCTAACCCTAATCCCTAACTTAAACAAAACCCTAAACATAACCCTGACACTAATAATACCCCTGGATTTAAAATTTGACCCTTACGCTATATCTAACCCTTACACTAAACATAATCATAAAACTAACCCTAAAACTCTCCCTAACCATAACCCTAGAACTGACTTTCACCCTAACACTAATCCTAACCCTAAACAAGACACAAAACCTAGCCCTCATCCTAGCCCTTAACCTAGTTTTAATCATAACTCTAACTAAACCCTAGCCCTAACCCCAGTTCTAACCTTCATCCTATCCCTAAACCTAGCTCTAACCCCATCATTTACACTAAACCTAACCCTAAGCCCCAAACTAAATCTCGCCCTGAACATATACATAAACCTAGCCCTATTCCTAGCCCTAATTAAGCCCTATACCTGACCAAACCCTCAGCCTATACCTAAGACTAACTCTCACTCTCGCCCTATCCCTATTTCTTACCGATTTTTATCATAAACCTAATCCTAGCTATAAACCTAGAACTAATGCTAGCCATTTCCTTAGCCCTAGACCAAACCCCAGATATAATCCTAACTCTAAATCTAACTCTAAACCTAAGATTAAACCTAACCCTAACACTACTTCTAAACCTAGTGTTAATCTTACAACTAGCCCTTACCATAGCCCTAGTCCTAAAACAAAACTGAGCCGTAGCACTAACTTTAAAGCTTAACCTAAAGAAAAACTAACCTTACACCTAGCCCTAACCCTAGCCCTAATTCGAGTCCAAACCCTAACCCTAAAACTACCCCTAACGTTAATTTTGACCCTAATACTATCCTTAACTCTAAACATCATCCTAACGTTAAACCTAACCCTAACACTAGACCTAGTCCTAACCCCAATCTCATAACTAACCCAAATCATAACTCTACTGCCATCATTGGCCATAACTCTAAACCTAGCCCTAACACTAACCAAAACCTAGCCCTAATTTGAAACAAACCCTAGCTTTAACCCTAAACCTAATCCTAACACTAGCCATAACCCTACCCTAAATGTAGCCCTAACCCTAGGTCTAACCCTATCACTTACCCTAAGCCAACCCTAATTCTAATGCTAACCTTAGTTCTAACCCTAATCCTATTACTAGTACTAAACCTAGCCTTCATTCTAGCTCTAACCATAACTCTATCCTGACACTTATTCTGACCCTAATGGTAACTGTAGGTTTAAACCGGACCCTAACCATATACTGAACCCTAGCACTAGAACTAGAAACAAAACCTATTCCTAAAACTAACCCTAACACTAGCCCTAGACCTAAACTTAATCTTAAATCTAGCCATATCTCTAGCCCTAGACCTAAACAAAAACCTAGCCGTAACCCTAATAATAAACCTTAACCTAATCCAAACACTAACCCTACCTCTAGATACAACCCTAGTGATAATTCTGGCTTTAACCATAAAACTAACGCAAACCTGAATACTGACCCTGACCCTAACACTAATTCTAGCTCTAAACATAACGCTAACACTAACCCTAACCCTAACACTTGACCTAGCCATAACAGTAACCAAAAAACTGGCCCTAATCATAACTGTAGTTTGTACATTAGCTGTAGCCCTAACACTAGCCCTAACCTAACCCAAAATCTGGTCCTAATCCGAGTGCTGTCCCTAGCTTTAACCCTAACAGTAACACTAGCCATAAGCCAATCCCTAACATTTGTGCTAACCCTAGCTCTTATCCTATTTCTTATCTTAAGGCAAACCCTAAACCTAATGCTAACACTAGTCCTAACCCTTAGCTTAACCCAAATTCTAACCCTATTACTAATCCTAACCCTAGCTCTCATTTTAGCTCTAAACATAACCCAAACCCTAATCCTAACCCTGAAACTTATACTGACCCTAACACTAACCGTAGGTCTAAACCTGACACTAATCCATATCCGAACCCTAATATTAGCCCTACAGGTAATCCTATACCTAAACCTAAACATAACACTAGTCCTAGAACTAAACCTAATCCTAAATCTAGCCATAACTCTAGCCCCAGACCTGAACAACAACCTTGCCCTAGCCCTAACAATCACCCTTAACATAACCCAAACACTACCCCTATTTCAAAAGCCTAGTCATAATTCTTGCACTAACCACAACACTCCCTCCAACCTGAATACTGACCTAAACCCTAACATAAACCTAGCTCCAAAGCTCACACTAACTCAAAACCTATTCCTAACACTACACCTAGCCATAACCCTAACCCTAAAACTAGCCCTAATTATAACCATAGCTATTAACTACCAATGGTCTTAACCCTAGGCCTAATCTAACAGAAAATCTAGCCCTAATTCTAGGCCTAAACCTAGCCCTAAGTGTAACCCTAAATTAACCCTTGCCCTATCACTAACCCTAACACTCCCCTTAGACCTAACCCTAGCTCAAAGCCTAACCTTTACCTAAAACTATTGCTAATCACAACACTATTGTTAATCATAAAACTACACCTAACACTAGCCTTAGCCCTAAAAAACCCTGAGCCATTACCCTAACCCTAAACCTAACATAAACCAAACCTAACCCTATAATTGTCCATAACCCTAGCTCAAATTCGAGTCCTAGGACTAAAACTAACCCTTACCCTGACTCATATCCAAACACTAACCATATCTCTATGTATCACCCTAACCATAAAGTAAATGCTAACACCATTCCTAGCCCAAACTCTAACCCTAAAACTAACCCTAATAATAACCCTAGTTCTTACATAAGCCATAGTCCTAACCCTAGCCCTAACCCCAAAACAAAATTAGCCCTAATCTGAGCCCTAAAACTAGATTTAACCCTAAACCTAACGCTAGCCCTAGCCCTAAACCTTACCCTAATGTTAGTTCTAAGGCTAGCTCTAACCCTATCCCTTATCTTAAGCCAAAATCCCATCCATAATGCTAACCCTAGTCCTAATCATAATCCTTAGCCTAAATCAAACAATAACTCTATTACTAGTCCAAACCCTAGCCATCATTCTAGCTCTAAACCTAACACTAGTCCTAACTCTAAACCTCACACTCTCCATAGACCTAACTCTAGCTAAAACCCTAAACCTTATCACAAACCTAAACATAACCATAGCCCTAACCTTAAACTTAAACCTCAATCTAACACTAACCATAACCCTATGCCTACATCTAACCATATCCATTACTTTAACCCTACCCCTACCCCTAATAATGATGCTAGCCCTAATCCAAACCTAACCCTAACAACACTCTAATCATATACCTAGATCTAACACTATACCTAACCCTCGCCCTAGCCCTAACACTAGCTCAATACCTTACCCCTATGCTAAACATAACCCTAACACTAACCCTAGTTCTAACCCTAACCCCAACCCTAACTCAAGATCTATCCATGACCATAACCCTACCACTAAACTTAGCTCTAACCCTATCCATTATCCTAAACATTACCCTTACTCTAATGCTAACCCTAGGCCTAACACAAACACTAACACTAAAATTAACCCTATCAATTACCATAAACCTAACCTTAACACTAAACAAAAACCTATTATTTTAGCCTAACCCTGACCCTAATGCTTATTTGAGCCCTAACCTTAAACCCTAACCTCAGCCAAACTTTAATTTGACCCTGACCCTAATAATTCCCTTGGCAATAAACCTGACACTTAACCCTAAACTAACCCTTACACTAGACCTAGCCATTAACCTAATACTAAAACTTTCCTCTCCTCAACCATAACCCCAAAACTGACATTAGTTCTAGCCCTAATCCAAGCCCTAACCCTAACAAAAACCCCAGCCCTTATTCTAGCCCTAAATCTAGATTAATCCTAACCATATGCCTAATCCTACCTCTAACCCCAATACTAACCCTAGCCCTAAACTTAGCCCTAATTGCACCCTATCCCTAAACCTAAACATAACCCTAGACCTAAGAATAAATCTAACTTTCACACTAGCCCTATCACTATTTCTAAACCTATCCCTTAAAATAACCCTAACTCTAGCCCTAAACTTAGTCATAACCCATGCCCTATCCATTGCCCAAGCACTAAGCTTAGATCATAAACTATCTCTAAATCTAACCCTAACCCAAATCCTAAGCCTAACCCTAACACTAGCCCTAACCCTAGCAGTAATCCTAAAACTAGCCATAATCATAGCTGTAGCCCTAAAACAAAACCGAGCCATAAGCTCTATCCCTAACCCTTAAATTAAACCAAACCCTAACCATACATACACCTATCCATAACCCTAAACCTAATTTGAGTTTTAAACCAAATCCTAAAACTAACCCTGACACTGTCTCTGATACTAACACTAATCCTAGTTCTAAACATCACCCTATTCCTAACACTAACCCTAACAATAAACCTAGCCCTAATCTTAACCCTAATATTAGCCCTAATCATAACCCTTGTACTTGCATTAGCCATAATCCTAACCCTGGCACTAACTAAACCCAAATCCTAGCCCTAATCCGAGCCCTAACCTGAGCTTTAACCCTAACCCTTACCCTAACCCTAGCCCTAGCCGTAATCATAACCATAACCCTAGCCCTAACCCTATACATTACCATAACAATAACCCTAACCCTAATGCTATCCCTAGGAGTAAACCTAACCCTATCTCTAAATCTATCCCTATCAATTTCCCTAAACCTAACATGAACCCTAATTCTAAGCCTATCATTACCCAAAACCTTACCCAATGCTAATTCAATCCCTAACTTTAAGCCTTAACCTATTCCAAACCCTAACCTAGACCTTCACCTTAATAATACCCTTAGCCCTAAACCTGAACCTAACCCTAAACCTCAACCTTACACTTGATGTACCCATAATCCTAACCTTAAAACTGTCTTTAAACATAATTCTAGACTTGAAATTAGCCATGCTTCTAATCCTAGCCCTAATCCTAAAACAAAACCTAGCCCTCATCCTAGCCCTAAACCTAGCCTTAATCATAACCCTAATCCTAATGATTATTCTAAACATCACCCTACCTCTAAAACTAGCTATAACACCATCCCTTCCCCTAAACTAAATCCTAAATCTAACCCTAATTCTATGATTAAGCTGAACAATAACCATAGACCTAATTCTAGCCCAAATTTATCCCTATCTCTAACCCTAACCCTAACCTTAGCCCTAAGACTAACAATAATTCTCACACTAGCCCTATCACTAGTTCTACTCCTAGCCCTTACCATAACCCTAACCCTAGCCCTAGCCCTTGCACAATCCTTAGTTATAGCCCTAAGCCTAAGCCTAAGCCTCACACTAACACTAAACCTAATCCTAACACTAATGATAAAACTAGCCCAACCCTACCACTTGCAAAAATAATACAAAACCAAGCATTAGCCCTAAACCTAAACCTAACTAAAACCATACCCTAACACTACACATAGACCTAACCATAGTCTTAATTTGAGTCCTAATCCTAATATTAAAAGTATACCTGACACTGACTCATATTCTAAACTCACCCTAGCTTGAAACACCATCCTAAACCTAAACCAAAACTTAACAGTAACTCTAGCCCTTATTTGAGTCCTATTCCTAACCCTGACCCTGACTCATATCCTAAAACTAACGGTAGCTCTAAATATCACCCTAAACTTAAACTTAACCCTAATACTAAAACTATACCTAACCCTAACCCTAAAACTAACCCTAATTGTAACCCCAGTTCTTATATTAGTGATTGCCCTAACCCTAGTCCTAATCCTAACATAAAACTAGCCCTAATCCAAACCATAAACCTAATTTTAACCCTAATGCTACCATAACTTTAGCCCTAACCTTAGCTCTAACTCTCTCCCTTACCCTAAGTGAAACCATAACTCTAATGGTAAACCTAGACCTACCCCTAATCCTTAGGCTAAACAAAATCCTAACCCTATTAATGTTCATGATCCTAGCCCTCATTTTAGCTCTAATCCTATCTCAAACCCTTACACTAACCGTGACACATATTCTGACCCTAACACAAACCCTAGGTCTAAAACTGACCCTCAACCTAGAGCAAACCCTAACACTGCCCATACCGTTAAGTTATACCTAAATCTAACCCTAATGCTAGCCGTAATACTGATTCTAAATCTCATAATATCCCTGTCCCTAGTACAAAGCATATCCATTACCATAACCCTAATCCTAGCCCTAACCCTTGCCTTATCCTTAGTCCTAGCTGTAAAACCTGGATCTAAACCTAACTCGAAATCTAAATCTAAACCTAAGCCTAAGCCTAACACTAAAACTAGCCCTAACCCTAATGCTAATTTAAAAACTAGCCCTAACCCTTACCCTAGCAGTAAAACAAGCTGAACAATAGCCCTAACTATAAACCTTAACTTAAACCAAAACCTAACACTACTACTAGACCTAACCATAGCCTTAATTCAAGTCCTAACCCTAACCTTCAATCTAACCCTGATCCTGACTCATATCCTAACACTAAGCCTAGCTCTAAATATCATCCTAACCTTAAACCTAACCTTAACACTAGACCTACCCCTAAACCTAACCCTAAAACTAACCATAATTGTAACCCTAGTTCTTACATTAGCCATGGTCCTAACATTAGCCCTAACACTAACACAAAAATTAGCCCTAATCCAAGCCCTAAACCTAGATTTAACCCTAATCCTAACTCTAGCCCTAATCCTAGCTCTAAAGCTATCACTTACCCTATGAATAACCCTAACTCTAATGGTAGCCCTAGACTATGCCTAATCTTTAGGCTAACCAAAATCCTGACCTTATTAATAGTCCTGACCCTAGCCCTCCTTCTAGCTCTAATCCTATCCCAAACCCGAACACTAACCCTGACCCTTATCCTGACCCTAACACAAACCCTAGTTCTAAACCTGACCCTAACACTAGACTAAAAGCTAACACTAGCCCTGGACCTAAACCTAATCTTAAATCTAGACTTAACTCTAGCCCTAGACCTAAACTAAAACATAGTCCTAGGCCTAAAAATAAGCCTTATCTTAACCCAAACACTAACCCTACTCCTAGACCTAAAACTACTCCTAATTCTGGCTGTAACCCTAACTTGAACTCTAACCAAAACACTGACTCTGCCTTTAAAATTAAACCTATTTCCAAACCTGACCCTAACTGAAAATCTAAACGTAACACTAGACCTTGGCATAACCCTAACCCTAAAACTAGCCCTAATCATAACCCTATCATAACCCTAGATCTTACATTACTCACAGCTTTAACCCTATGCATAAACCTAACACAAGACCTAAATCCAATCCTAGGCCTTAACCTAGAACTAAGCATACCCTAACCCTAACCCTAGCCCTAACCCAAACTTAACCCTTGCCTTAGTTCTAATGCTAGCTCAAAACCTAACCCTTACTGTAAACATAAACCTGGAACTATCCCTGAATGTAACCCTAACCCTAGTCCTAATCCTAAACTTAACCTTAGCCCTAACCCTAGCTCTAAACCTACCCATTACCCTAAACCTAAACCTAATTGTAACCCTAGCCTTAACCCTTACCATAATCATAACCCTAAACAGAAAACTAACCCTACTAATAATCACTATAGTTCTAAATATAGATCAAACTGTAACCCTTACTAAAATCCTAAACATAACCATAGACCTAACCCTAAACTTGAATCTAGCCCTGTCCCCAACCTTAAACCTACATCTAACTGTATTTATTACCCTAACCCTAACCCTGAATTTAATTATAACCTTTTCCCTAACCCTTACCCTAACCCTAAAACTACCCTAATTCTATCCCTAATCATAACCCTGAACCTAACCTTTGCTCTAAACCTAATAATAGCTCAGACCCTAACTTTTACACAAAACAATACTAACCCTAATCCTTCTTCTATCTCATACCCTAAAACTAACTCAATAACTAATCCTAACCCTTAATCTAGCTATAACCTTAGCTCTGTGTCCATTACTCTAATCATAACCCATAACCTAATGCTAACTCTAGTCCTAATGCTATCTCAAGATCTAAATCCTAACCATAACCCTAGCCTTAAACTTAACTCTAACTGTATCCATTACCCTAAACATAACCCTTTCCCCAATGCTAACCCTAGGCCTAACCCTCAACCTATCACCAACTCCAACCCTATCAATTACCCTAAACCAAACCTGAACCCTAAATCTAACCCTATATTACCCTAACCATAGCCCTAATGCTAATTTGAGCCCTAACCATAAACTCAAACCTAAAAGAAACCCTAACCATGACTCTGACCCTAATAATTCCCCTAGCTCTAACCGAACCCTTACCCTAAATCTAATCCTTACATTAGACCTAGCCAAAACATAAACCTAAAACTATCCATAACCATACCCTAGTTCTGACATTAGCCTAGATATAATCCTAGCCCTAACCCAAACACAAACTCTAGCCCATATTAGCCCTAAACATAGCCTTAATCATAACACTAACCTTAAACCTAGGCCTAACTTAAAACCAACCATATCCCTAATCTTAGACCTCCCTTAGCCCTAATACTAACTATAGCCCTAAAACTAAGTTTAACTCTCTCTCTAGCCCTAAAACTAGTTCTAACCGTATCCCTTACTGTAACTCTAAACTTAGCCCTAACCCTAGGTCTAAACCCATCCATTTCCTTAGCCCTAGCCCTAACCCTAGATGTAACCCTAACTTTAAATCTAACCCTAGAGCAAAGCCTAAGCCTAAACCTAACACTAATCCTAAATCTAACCCTAATGCTACTCCTAAAACTAGCCATAACTCTAGCCCAGCTCTAATACAAAACCAAGCCATAGCCCTAACCCTAAACCTTAACCTAAAACAAACCCTAGCCCTACACCTAGCCCTAACCCTAGCCCTAATTCGAGTTTTAAACAGAACTCTAAACCTAACCCTAACTGTGATTCTGATGCTAACACTAACCCTATCTTTAAACACCACCCTAAACATAACCCTAAACATAACACTAGTCCTAGCCCTAACCCTAACCCTAAAACTAGCCCTAATTTTAACCCTAGTACTTACATTAGCCATAACCCTAACACTATCCCTATCTTAACCCAAAACCTAGCCTAATCTGAGCCTTAAACCGAGCTTTAACCCTAACAGTAACCATAAAACTAGCACTAAGAATAACCATAAACCTAGCTATAAACCTAATTCTAACCCTATCCATTACCCTAAACATAATCCTAACCCTAATGTTAACCCTAGGCCTAAACCTTAACATATCCCTAATCCTAACCCTATCAATTACCTTAAACATATCTTGAAACCTAAACCTAACTATATCATTACCCTATCCTGACCCTATGCTAATTCTAGCCCTAAATTTAAACCTTAACCTATCTCAAACACTAATCATGACCCTGAACCAAATAATACACTTAGCTCTAAACCTGAGCCTAACTGTAAACCTAACCCTTACACTACATGTAACTTAACCCTAAAAGTATCTTTAACTGTAAAACTGGACCTGAAATTAGACCTAGCCCTAATCCTAGCCCTAAACCTAGCCTTAATCCTAACCTGAACCATATCCCGAGGTTTAACCCTAATTCTAAGCCACGCCCTAGCCCTAAACCTAGCTATAACCCATCCCTTACCCTAAACCTAATCATAACCCTAAACGTAATCATAATCTTAAACCTCCATAACCCTTGCCTTAACCCTATGCCTAATACTAACACTAAGCTTAGCATTAACCCTAATTTAGTCCTATTCTAACCCTAAATCTAGCCTTAAGACTAACTATAACTCTTGCCATAGCCCTATCCCTAGTTCTATCCTTGACCCTAGCCGTACACTGGATATAAACCAAACTCTAAATTTAAACCTAACTCTAAATTTAACCATTACCATTATACTAATCTAAACTCTAACTCTTTCCCTAACAATAATGCTAATCCTAAAACGTTCATTACACCTAGCCCTAACCATAAAACAAAACCAATCCATATCCCTAATTCTAACCCTTAACCTAAACAAAACCATAAAGCTACCCCTAGCGCTAACCTTAACTCTAAAAACAATCCTGACCATGACACTGATCCTAACATTAATCCTAGCTCTGAATATCACCCTAACCTTAAATTAAGAATAAAACTAGACCTAGCCTTTACAATAACCCTAAAACTAGCCTTGACCATAACCCAAGTTTCTACATTAGTCATTGTAATAACCCTAGCCCTAACCCTAACACAAATCCTAAACCCTAATTCTAGTCCTAACCCAAGCTTAAACTGTAATCCTAACCCTAAAAGTAGCACTAAACCTAAATTTAACTCTAGCCCTAACCCTAGCTTTAACCCTATCCGTTACCCTAAGCCAAATCCTAAAACAAATTCTATCAATAGTCCTAATCCTAATCCTTAGCCTAACTAAAACACTAACAGTATTACTAGTCCTACCCTAGCCCTCATTCTAGTTCTACTCCTAACCCTGACCCTTATTTTGATCCTAACAGTAACCCTAGGTCTAAACCTGACCCTAACCCTAAATCAAACCCTAACACTAGCCCTTCTGGTAAGCCTATACCTATACCTAACCCTAACACTAAATCTAGACCCCAAACTAATCCTAAATATAGGTATAATTCTAGCCCTAGCCCTAAAGAAAATCCTAGCTCTAGCCCTAACAATAACCCGTAACCTAAACTAAACACTTACCCTACCCCTAGACCTAACACTAGTTCTAATTCTGGCTCTAACCTTAACCCTAATCCTATTTGGAACACTGACCCTGACCCTAACATTAACCTATCTCTAATCCTGACCCTAACCTAAAACCTAATCCTAACACTAGACCTAGCCATAACTCTAACCCTAATACTAGCCCTAAACATAACCCTAGACCTAACCCTATTTTAACACTAATATTAACCCTAATAGTAGCCCTAACCCTAACCATGTTCCTTACCCTAACCCTACACCTAACAGAAAACCTAGCCATAATCCTAGGACTAAACTTATCCCTAAGAATAACCCTAACCATAACCCTAGCCCTAACACTAACCTTAACACTAACACTTGCCTTAGACCTAACCCTAGCTCAAAGCCAAACTCTTACCCCAAACATTACCTTAGCCCTATCCTAAACCCTAACTCTAACCCTGGCTCTTATCCTAACCTTAATCCTAGCTCGAACTTTATTTCTAACCCTGTCAATTATCCTAACCCTAACCCTATCCCTAACACTAAACCTAACCCTAATTATAAACATATCCCAAGACCTAATCATAAACCTAAACCTCACCATAGCCCTAACCCTAGTGGAAATATTAAGCCTTACACTAAACCTAATGCTAAGACTAGCCCTAATCCATACCTTAACCCCAACACTAACCCTAAATCTAACATTATCCATTATCCTAAACCTAACCCTAACTGTAATGAAATCTCTAGCCAACATAAATCGTAAACCAAACCCTAACTATAAACATATCCATAGACCTAAACCTAAACCTAAATCTCACCGTAGCCCTAACCCTAGCTCAAACACTAACCCTTACACTAACCTAACCATAATCCTAGCCCTAAACCTAACACTTACCATAAACCAAACCCTAGCACTATCCCTAAACCTAACTCTAATTTTAGACTTAATCCAAACCATAATCTAGACCTAAGACTATCTCTAAATCTATCCATTATAATAAACATAATCCTAACCAAATGCTAACCTTAAACCTATTGCTAAACCTAATCCATCCATTACCCTAAACCTTAACTGAAAAGTAAACCTAACCTTATACATTACAATAACCCTAAGCCTAAACCTAACACTATTTAAGCCCTAAATCTAAACTTTCACCTAGACCAAATGCTAACATTGACCATAACCATAATAATACCCCTAACTCTAAACCTGACTCTTACCATAAACATAGTCCTAGCCCTAGTTCTAGCCCTGAACCTAACAGGAACCCTAACCCTAAACCAAGCCTTAATCCTAACCTAAACACTAACCCTAGCCCTGATCCTAATTCTAACCCTCACCCTAGCCCTAAAGCTAGCTATAACCCCACCCATTCCCAAAAACTTAATCCTAACCCCAATGATAATCCTAAACCTAGCCCAACCCCTAGGCCTAACCCTAACTCTAACCTTAGCCCTAATCTTAGCCCTAATTTAGTCATAACCCTAACCCTAAACCTTAGCCTAGTCCTAAATCTAAATCTTACCCTTGTCTTAGCCATTTCCCTAGTTCTAATCCTATCCCTTACCATAACACTAACCCTAGCCCTAACCCTAACCATGGATCTAACCCTAACTCTAAATTTAACCCTAAACCTAAGCCTAAACCTCACCTTATCACTGGCCATAACCCTAACCCTAGTTCAAAATCTAGCCCTAACCCTAGCCCTATCCCTAAAACAAAACCAAGCCATATCCCTAATCCTAATCCTAATCCATAGAAGTCAAGATGAAGTGAAACCTTAAAACACAAACTGTTCCTGACAACAAAACTTTAACTGAGAAGGTACAACCTTGGAAACATGGTAATGATAGGTAAATGATGAATCCTGATCGGTGTCAAACAAATTTGAACAAAACTAACTCTAACCCGAACATTAGTTCTAAACCTAGCCCTAACCCTAATCCTAAAACTAAGCCTTTCCTCTTTATAGAGCTTGATCATAAAACGTCCAAACTTTGTGTACATAGTAGTGCAAGGTAACAGATGAATCCTACCCAGTATCAAAAAAATCTGACCAATAATTGGGGGAGGTATTTCAGTACACGCCTATTTACCCTTTTTTCTCCTAAAGTGCTCCTTGATAAATTATTTTTCATGCTTCAGCTTAAGGTACTTTCATAAGGAACAAACCAGAGCATGCTCACAGTGAAGTGATTGAGTGTGTGAAGTTTCATGCAGCTAGCAACAACCTTGTTTGTTTTCCAGCTCCATTTCCATTCACACCTATAGGCCATAATGTAGTGAAAATTAAAAATTTAAATTGCTCCTGGCACTGAACCATTGAACCTTGAAATCCCAAACTTGGGGAGCCTATTAAGGTTGGTCAAAGTTGAATCCTGTACAGTATCAAAGTAATCTGACCAAAAAAATTGAAGCTATTTCAGTACATGTGTATTTTGCTTGCTTCTAAACACTCAGAGATAAAGCTCTTTTTTTTTTCTATTTCAGCTTAGGAATACTTCACAGGAAACAAACCAGAGAATGTTCACTGAGAACTGATTGAGTGTTTGAAGTTTCAAGCAGCCAGCACAAACCCTGTTTGATTTCCAGCTAAATTTTCATTCACTCCTATAGGGCAAAAAGAAGAGAAACATGAAAATTGAAACTGTTCCTGAGAGAAAACCCTTTTACGTAGGAGGCCCAAAAATTTGGAGTATAGTCAAAATAGGAAAAAGGTAAATTCTGCCAGTATCATAGAAATTAAAAAACAAAAACAAAAACAAACAAACAAACAAAAAAATGAACTCTAACCCTAACACTATGTCTAAACCTAGTCCTTACACTAAGTCTAACTCTAAACCTAATCTGTTTAGAGAACCATTGATCATAGAAGTTTCACAACTGGGGAGTCTAGTGTGGTATGCTTACTGATGAATCATAGACAGTTTCAAAGAAATCTGACAAAATATTTTGGGGAGCTATTTCAGCACATGCATATTTCCCTGTTTTCTCCAAAAGTGTTCTCCGATAAATTTGTACTGCATGCTTCAGCATACTACTAATTTCACAAGGAACAAAAGAGAAAGTTCCCACAGATAATTGATTGAGTATGTGAAGTTTCAAGCAGTTATCACCAACCTTGTTTGATTTCCAGCTCCATGTCCATTTACCCATGTAGGTAAAAATGACGTGAATCCATAGAATACAAATTATTCCTGTAAGCAAAGAATTGAACTGAGAAGGCTGAAACCTGGGAACATAGTAAGGCTAGGTAAGAATGTGTCCTGCCCAATATAAAAGAAATTTGAGCAATACTAGATAGACCTAAATATAACTCTAAGCCCAAACCCTAACCTGTTTAGAGAACTTTTGATCATAGTTGTCTCAAAGCTGAGGAGCCAAGTGGGGGAATCTAACAAAGGAATCCTGCCCAGTATCAAAGAAATCTGACCAAATGATTGGGGAAGTAGTTCAGTACATGCATATTTTCCTGTTGTCTCCTAAAATGCCCTCACATAGTGTAGTTTTTGCATGCTTCATCTTTGGGATACTTTCACATGGATAAAACCAGAGCGTCCTCACAGAGAACTGATTGAGTGTGTAAAGTTCAAAGCAGCTAGAAAAAACCCTGTTTGATTTCCAGCTCTGTTTCTATTTACCCATGTAGGACAAAATGAATTGAAACCTTAAAATAAAAACAGAAATACTGACAGTAAACCAGTGAACCTAGAGGCTGAAACCTGGGGAACATAGCAAGGCTAGGTAAAAGATAAATTCTACCTAGTATCAAAGAAATTTGAACAAAACTACTGTAAACCTAACACTACATCTATCCTTAATCCTAACCCTACAGCTCACCCTAACCTGTTTAGAGAACTTTTGATGATAGAAATCACAAACTAAGGGAGCTCAGTGGGGCAAGGTAACAGATGAATCCTACAGAGTATCAAAATCCTGCACAATATCAAAGAAATCTGAGCAAATAATTGGGGGAAGTGTTTCAGTACATACATATTTCCTTGATTTTTCCAAAAGTGCTCTGGGATAAAGTTGCTTTGCATGTTTCAGCTGAGGCTGAAACAAGGAACAAACCAGAGAGTGCCCCCAGAGAACTGATTGAGTGTGTGCAGTTTCAAGCAGCTAGCACCAACCCTGTTTGAATTTGTGCTCCATTTCATACAACAAAATACTTCAAAATAAAGTGAAATCTTAAAATACAAACTGCTCCTGACAGCGAACAATTGAACCAAGAAAGCCAAAACCAGGGAACATTGTGAGGCTAGGTAAAAGATGAATTCTGCCCAGTATCAAAGATACATGAACAAAACTGACTCTAACCCTAACACTGGGTTTAAACCTAGCCAATATCCTAACCATAAACCTAACACTAATCTGTTTAGAGAACCTTTTATCATACTTCCAAATTAAGGGAGCCTAGTGGGGCAAGCTAACAGATGAATCTTGTGCAGTATCAAAGAAATCTGACCAAATAATTTAGGGAGATAGTTCAGTGTATGTATATTTCAATGTTGTCTCCTACAGTACTTTCAGATAAAGATGTTTTTGCATGCTTCAGCTTTGTGAAACTTTCACAAGGAAGAAACCAGAGAGTGCCCACATAGAACTTATTGAGTGTGTGCATTTTTAAGCAGTGAGCACCAACGCTGTTTGATTTCAAGTTCTATTTCCTTTTACTCGTATAGTTCAAAATGAAGGAAACCTTAAAATAGAAACTGTTCCTGACAGCAAACCATTGAAGGGATAAGGCCCAAACCCGGGGCAAATAGTAAGGCTAGTAAACGACGAATTATGCCAAGCATCGAATGAATTTGAACAAAACTCACTCTACCACTAGATCTAACCCAACGCTATAGTAAATGTAACCAGTTTAGAGTACCTCTGATCATAGAAGTGCCAAACTTGGAGAATCTAGTGGCACAACTAAACAATGAATCTTGTGCAGTTTCAAAGAAATTTAATGAACAATTGGGGGAGTTATTTAAGTACATTCATATTTTTCTGTTTTTTTTTCTTTAAGTGCTCATGGATAAATTGTTTTTCATGCTTCAGCTTAAGACAGTTTCACAATGAAAAATCAAAGAGTGCCCACAGAGTGTTGATTGTGTGAAGATTCATGCAGCTAGCACCAACCCTGTTTGATTTCCAGCTCCATTTCCATTCACACCTATAGGCTATAATGAAGTGAAACCTAAAAATTCTAACTGTTCCTGACACTGAACCATTGAACTTTGAAGGCCCAAACTTGGGGAGCCTACTAAGGCTAGGTCAAGGATGAATCCTGTACCATATCAAATTAATCTAACCAAAAAAATTTGAAGCTCTTTCAGTACATGTGTATTCTCCTTGCTACTAAAGCACTCAGAGATAAATATGTTTCTTTCTACTTAATCTTATGGCTACTTCCACAGCAAACTCCAGATTATGCTCACTGAAAATTGATGGAGTGTGTGAAGTTTCAAGCAGCTAGCCCAAACCCTGTTCGATTTCCATCTTCATTCCCATTCACCAGTATAGGGAAATAAGAAGAGAAACATTAAAATTGAAACTGTTTATGAAAGCAAACCCTTTACATAGGACGCCCAAACATTTGGAGTATAGTCAAAATTGGAAAAAGAAGAATCCTGCACAGTATCATATAATTTTGAAAACAAAACTAACTTTTACCTTAACACTGGGTCTATTCCTAGTCTTAACACTAACCCTAATACTAACCTTAACCTGTATAGAGTCCCTTTTTCCTAGATATCCCACACTTGGTTAGCCAAATTGGGTAGTCTAACAGATGAATCTTTCACAATATCAAATAAATCTGATCAAATAACTGGGGAGGTAGTTCAGTACATGCATATTGCCCTGTTTTCTCTTAAAGTGCTCCTACATAAAGTTGCTTTGCACGCTTCAGCTTAGGGCTACTTTTACAAGGAATAAACCAGAGAATGCCCATAAAAAAAACTGATTGAATGTGTGAGGTTTGAAGTATCTAGCACAAATCCTGTTTGATTTCCAACTCAATTTCCATTTACACACATATTTAAAAATGAAATGAAAACTTAAACTACAAACTGTTCCGGAGAGCAAACCCTTTACCTAAGAGGAACAAACCTAGAGAATATAGTAAGGTTAGGTAAAAGTTGAATCATGCCCAGTATCAAAGAAATTTAAACACCCTCTCTCACTCTCTCTAAAAAAAAATTCTCTCTCTCTCTTTCCCTCTCTCACTCTCTCTAAAAAATTCTCTCTCTTTCTCTCTCTTTCCCTCTCTCAGTCTCTCTATAAAATTGTTCTCTCTCTCTTTCTCTCTCTTTCCCTCTCTCACTCTCTCTAAAAAATTCTCTCTTTCTCTCTCTTTCCCTCTCTCACTCTCTCTAAAAAATTCTCTCTCTCTTTCTCTCTCTTTCCCTCTCTCACTCTCTCTAAAAAATTCTCTCTCTCTCTTTCTCTCTCTTTCCCTCTCTCACTCTCTCTAAAAAAAAAAGAAATTTAAACAAAACGAAATCTAACAAAACACTAGCTGTAACTCTAGCCCTAACCTAATACGAAATCTAACTAACCTGTTTAGAGAACCATTGATGATAGTAGTCCCCAAATAAAGGAGCCCAGTGGGGTAAGCTAAGCTATAAATTCTTTGCAGTATCAAAGAAATCTGGCAAAATAATTGGGGGAGGTATTTCAGTACGTGCATATTTCCCTGTTTTCTCCTAATGTGCTCTTGGATAAATTATTCTTTTATGCTTCAGTTTAAGGTACTTTCACAAAGAAAAAAAAAACAGAGAGGGCCCACAGAGAGCTGATTGAGTGTGTGAAGTTTCAAGAAGCTAGAACTAACTGTGTTTCATTTCCAGCTCCATTTTATTTCACGTCTATAGGCCATAATAAAGTGAAACATAAAAATTCAAACTGTTTCTGACAGCGAACTGGCAAACTTTGAAAACTCAAACTTGGGGATTCTACTAAGACTAGAAAAATAATGAATCCTGTACAATATCAAAGTAATCCATGCAAAAAAAATGAAGTTTGCTCCTAAAAAGCTCTCAGGTTATGCTGTTTCTTTCTAATTCAGCTTTGGGCTACTACCACAAGAAACAAATGAGAGAATGTGCACTGAGAACTGATTGAGTGTGTGAATTTTCAAGCATCTAGCACAAACCCTATTTTAGTTACATCTTCATTTCCATTCACCCCTATAGGGAAAAATAAAGTGAAATATGAAAATTATAACTAATCCTGAGAGCAAATCCTTTTACTAGGAGGCCCAAATATGGGGAGCATACTAAGAAGAGGAAAAAGATAAATCCTGCTCAGTATCCAAAAAGTTGAAAAAAACTAACTCTAACCCTAACATTAGTTCAAATTCTTGCCCTAACTCTAATCTAAAACTAAGCCTAACCTGTTAAGAGAATCTTTGATCATAAAAATCTTAAACTTGTGGAGAGTAGTGGGGAAACCTTACAGATGAATCCTGCACAGTATCAAAGAAATCTCACCAAATAATTGGGGGAGGTATTTCAGTACATTCATATTGCCTAGTTGTCTCCTAAAGTGCACTTGGTTAAACTTGTTTTGCATGCTTAAGCTTATGGTTACTTTAACAAGAAAGAAACCAGAGAGTTAACACAGACAACTGATATACTATGTGAAGTTTCAACCAGCTAGCACCAACCATCTGATTTCCAGCTCCATTTTCATTTACCCATATAGGTAAAAATGAAGTGAAACATTAAAAACAAACTATTCCCAACAGCGAACCATTTAGATGAGAAGGCCCCAAACTGGGGCACATAGTAAGGCTAGGTAAAAGATAAATCTTCCCAGTATCAACAAATTTGAAGAAAACAATCTCTAACCCTAATACTATCTCTAAAGCTAGCCCTAACCCTAACCATAACACTAAAACTTACCTGTTTAGAAAATCATTGATCCTAGAAATGCCAACCTTGGAGAGCCTAGTGGAGCAAGATAAAAGATGAATACTGCACAGTATCAAAGAAATCTGAACAAATTGTTGAGAGACTTATTTCAGTACATACATATTTCTCTGTTTTCTCCTTAAGGGCTCTCAGATACATTTGCTTTTGCATGCTTCAGCTTTGGCCTACTTTCAAAAGAAAGAAACCAGGGAGTGCCCACTGAGACTTGATTGTGTAAAGTTTCAAGCACCTCCTACCAACCATGTTTGGTTTGCAGATTAATTTTCATTCACATCAATAAGCCATGATGAAGGGAAACCTTAAAATACAAACTGTTTCTGACAGCAAACCATTGATCTGAGAAGGCCCAAACCTGTGGAGCATAGTAAGGCTAAATAAAAGATGAATACTGCCCAGTATGATACAAATTTGAAAAAAAAATAGGGCCATATGGGTTCTCTCGGCACAAAAGGAAGGCTCAGCTGCACAGTTTCACTGGGTGCAGAGAGCAGTCTCAGCCGCACGGGTGCTCTCTGCGTACACAAAAGGCAGCACAGAACACAGAGGCTTTGCTTGAGGTTCTTAAGACCGAGCTCTGGAAACAGCACAAGGTCACTCCAGAACCACCCACCTCACCAAACATTATACATGGGTAATAGATGGAATCGATCTTGCAAAACTGTACTCGCCATCTATTGGTGGGAGTGGCTACAAGCTCGGTTCTGCAGCTTATCAGTTACCGGGTTTCCAACTTCCCTACCTCCAGCTATGGTAACTCAAGATTTTTCTCACAGTATTTTGGCGGATGTAGTTTTCAATGCAGAATAGCAACTTTACAGGCACCTGGCTTCCAATTCAGAGACTAAGAGTAGGGAGGCTCTAGGTAGAAGCTCAAGCCTTCACTCCCTGTCTACCTCCACCACCCTAAGCACAGAGACTCAAGCTAGGAATAGACAACTCCACTTACTGCAAGAAAAGAAAACAGAGTTCTGAGAGACTTTTTTAATCTTACTTTTTTTTTTTTTTTGCTTTCCTCATCCATTCTCCTCTATCCTTCCCCCTCTGGTCCTCACAACCACAACATATGTGAAACCAGGAACTTTCCATGAAATTGTACTTTAAGAACTGAATCACTAGAATAGTATAATACAGTGGAATTGCATAGGCCCCAGCTCACCACCTTTTTATTTGCTCTTATTTTCTTTCTCTCTCTCTTTCTTTCTTTCCTTGTTATTTTTTTCTTCTTTTTTCTTTCTCCCTCTATCCCACTTTCAGCCTCCTAACTTTTACTATTTATACATAGGATAATTTTATGTATACAGACAAGGTGTTTGAATTTATACCTTCTTCAATAAATTCCCCGCTGTCTATTCATTAGAGTTCTCCTCCAAAGTTGCTAAGTTAGATTAATCACATACCCTCATTATTTTCCCCCCTTAACATAGCATCCTACCTGTGACTCTCAGTTCTCTAAACTACCAGAAATGGTATGCCTTTTATGAAACTAATGACTATATCCTAATAATAATTGAAGCCAACATTTGTAGACACAGAGTCTAAATATAAAAGTATTCATAATGATTAGACTTAGGCTTCTGGTTAGGGTTAGGGTTAGAGTTAGGTTTTGATCTATGGTTAGGGCTAGGGGTAAGGATAGGGCAAGGGTTAGGACTAGAGTTTGAGATCAACTGAGGGTAAGTGATAAGGTAAACTTCTCACCACTGAGGGCAGGGTGAGAGGATGGGTAGCCATTTGAAAATTCTTCTTCCATTTTGTTTCACTTTTTTTTAATTTGCCTGTCCCTGGAGATGAGTGAGATGGAAGAAAAACCGCTCACATCTGAGGAAAAACTATTTGCATCTGAGAAACAGATAGGGAGAAAGGACGGATGGAAATTTCAGGAGGATAGAAAGGCTGTAATAATAATTTATTGTTGTTCCATTTTTGTTTCATTCTGTTTTAGTTTTGTTTGGCATCATCTTGTTAGGTTGTATTATACTAGAAATATTGGATCAGAAATTAGTAAAAAACAAACCGAAAGAGTATTAAGTAAATTGTTAGAGGATGGAGGCATCTCAGTAAAATCAAGAACAGTCAGGGCATATGTTGATATAATACAAAAATGTAGCCCATGGCACTTTAAGGAGGAGTTGTTAAATATATCACAACGGAATCATCATGGTGAAGATTTAAGGAAAAGGGAAAAGGAAAACCCAGGAACCCTGCCAGTTGGCACATTGCCATTGTGGGCATTGGCATCTTGGCTGCTAAGTCCAAAGCCTTCAGTTCAGACAATGGTAGAGAAAGGAGAAGTCATATTAATTCAAGTAAAATAGAAAGGCTCTCAAGTTAGTCAGACAGAGGAAAAAGATTCAAGTAAAAGAGAAGATCTCTCAAGTTAGTCAGACAGAAAAAGGGAAAAATCAAGTAAAAGAGAAAGTCTCTCGAGCTACTTAGAGAAAAAATTCAAGTAAAAGAGAAGGTCTCTCGAGCTAGTCAGACAGAGGAAGAAAGTTTAGAGCAGAAAAAGCCATCAGGGGAAAAGTTACAACAGGAGACTGCTACTAACACGTTTCTATCACCAGAGGGTGTAAGTGTCCAAACAACAGCAGCACCACCTCCATATTCTGGGAGGCCCCCAAGCTCGTAGTTGATAGATGGGATCCTGAGACAGGACCTCAAATATTAGCATGCCCTGTATTTGAGCAGGCAGGAGGGCAGTGAATTCACCATGCTTTAGATTTCTAAAGAGTGAAGCAGATAAAAGAGTCTGTAACAACCTATAGTCCTCAAGCACCCTTCACTATAAGCTTGGTCAAATCCACTACCAACTTGAACATGACACCACAGATTGGACTATTATGTGTAAAGCTGTGCTAAATGGAGGACAATACCTTTTATGGAAGGTTGCCAATGAGGAATTTTGCAAAGAGATGGCTAGGAAAAATGCAGCAGCTGGTTATTCTCAGAGAAATTTAGATATGTTGTTAGGAAAGGGACCTTATGAGGATAAGCAATTGCATATGATCCTGCCATATACTCACAAATTGCTGCAGATGTGGTTAGGGCATGGAAGACTTTGCAAGGACATGGAGGATTACAAGGTCAATTATCTAAGGTAATACAAGGAGATAATGAACCTTACACTGAATTTGTAGTTAGGCTTATTCAAAAAGCTACCCAGAGTTTTGTGAAATACAGAACAAGCAATGCCATTAATAAAACAACTGGCTTATGAGCAAGCAAATCGTTGGTGCAGAGAGGTCATTAGACCATGGAAACATGAAGATTTAAACACATATGTTAAATTATGTAGAGACATTAATGAACAAGGGAGTCTTGGCAGCTGCAGTACACAGGTTTTAGATGCCAGGCCAAAAACATGCTACAATTGTGAACAAACAGGACATTTTAAAAGGAATTTCCCCATAGGAAGAGGGTTTAACAAAACTAGGTATCAAAGGAGTAGAATACCGGGTATTTTCCCACAATGCCATAGAGGGAGACATTGGGCTAATGAATGCCATTCTCAAACCACCTAGAGGATACTCCGTTATCAAAAAATGAACAAGGACCATGTGTCTATCCATTATATCATGGAGAAAGGCATCAGGCTCCATTGCTAAAAAAATGGACAGTGGGGCCCAGTGCTCCCGCGCCCAAGACCACATATATGTGGGACACTGGAGGAACCCAGCAACCTCATCAGGGTACTGCCCAGGACACATTATCCATTAGATCCCTCAGTAGACAAACCAGAGGAAGCACAGGATTGGATATCTGTACCTCTGCCAGAACAGTCCTAACTCCAGAGATGGGAGTTCAAATCATTTCCACAGGCGTAAAAGGACCTCTTACTTGTTATTGGGACACAGTTCTTCTACTCTAAAAAGACTTTTGATAAGTCCTGGGGTAATTGATACTGATTTTAAAGGTGAAATAAAAATTATAGCCAGTTCTCCAAAGGGTATAGCAGTAATTTTACCAGAAGATAGAATAGCACAGTTACTAATAATACACAGCCTACATAATAAATTTTCCAGTCACAATGTAGAAAGAGGTTCCAGGGGATTAGGTTCCACAGGGGTAGATTTGGCTATGCTTTCTATAAATTTAAATTCTCATCCCATGCTAAAACTAAATATTCAAGGACAGGAATTTAATGGGCTACTCTCTTTCTCTAATAAAAAAGTTATCCCCTTCTCTCTTTCCTAAACCTGACTTGGACTTTAGTTTTTTAGCCTGTCATTGAAGATTAGTTATGATAATTTAAATGCAGGATTTAAGTCCATCCTGAAAGCCTTGCCAACTTTAGATAGTGGGTAATCTCAGATAAAATTCAATAACACCACTTGAATTTAAATACTTTAAAAATATAAGCATATTTCATTCAGTCATTGTTTTCTTCCTATTTTTTCATAATCCAAAATTTGACTCGAGTTTTTTTTTTGTATGATGCTATTCTCTTAAGAGTAGTCTAATCTCACAGGGCTGGGGTTGTGGCTCAGTGATAGAGCACTCACCTAGCGCATGTGAGGCCCTGGGTTGGATCCTCAGAAACACATAAAAATAAATATAAATAAAGTTATTGTGTCCACCTACAATTAATAAATATGTATATTTTGAAAAAGAATAATATAATCTTAACATTTCCCCTTCTAGCAAAAATTTAAGCAGTAAATTTAAAAAGTAAATTGTAAGTACATGGCTATTACTTTTATTTTTTTATTAATGCATTATAATTATACATGATGTCAGAAATGGTTTTTACATAATTATACAAGCATGAATTATACTTTGTTCCAATTCAGTACCTAGTATATTTCCCTTCTACTCTTCTCTTCCCATTTCCTTTCCTCTACTCTACAGTAGGTCTTTCTTCCTATTTATATCAGATATTTATTTTTTTTAATTTAGAAAATACATATAAGAAATACAGTACAAATTATACAAAATCTAACCAGTGAACAATATCTTAATATTACAATTAAAATTTTTATCTATATTTATATAAAATGCTTCTGTATAAAGTTGTTTTTATTTAAAAAAAACACTAAAAACTTACATTATGTATATTAGTTCATACTTGCATTTTTCTGCTTAATATCTTTCTGGATCCTCATTCCTCTTAGGTACCACTCTATGTGATATTATAAGAAGTGTGTTTATAAAATACTACCAAAACTCTCTGGAAGTGTCACTTGCTCCTTGTAATCACTGTTTTTATCAGCCTTATCACAAATGTGAAATTTGTGTTGCTATTTTCCTATTTGTAAAACTTTACTTTGAAACAATCTCAAAAGTATAAAAAAAAGTAAGATCGGTACACAGAATATTTCTTTTGCTTAAGTCATTTTGAATAAGTTGCTAGTAACAGTGCCTTCCAGTCTAAAATTCTCTATTGCCTATAAATGAGAACATTCTTCTTAGATAACCTGAATTCGACCATCAAATTCAGGAAATTAACATTAATACATTACTAAATTCGGATCAAAGCTCATTTCATTTTTTTTACCAGTTTTCTTCAAAGTGTTCTTGACCAAAAAATGTTTCAGTTTAGAATCCTGTATTACATTTAAGTGTAATGTCTCTTTATTTATCTTCCATTTGGGACACTTCTCAGTGTTTCCTTAACTTTCATGACCTTGACACTTTTGAAAGCTGCAGGCAAGTTATTCTGTAGAATGTCTCTTCACTTTCTTTCTTTTTGTTGTTGTTGTTGTCTTACCGGGAATTGAATCCAGGGCCTTGTGCATGTGAGGCAAGTACTCTATCAACTGAGCTCTATCCCCAGCCCTTCTGTTAGTCTTAATTGTCCATCATGATTATATTTGGATTTTGTTTCTTCAGGAATTGCACAGGTTCTCTGATCTTTTCAATGCATCCTATCAGTTGGCACCTAATTTTTATTTGTCTCATATTGACTAAAACTTGTTTATGTTGGTATTGGTCAGATTTCTCTAATGTTATTTTTCCTTCTCTTTATAGTTAGCATTATATATGGGTCGATGAGGAGTACTTTGGGAATATTCCTCATCAAACTTTCAATATTTCATGTATTTATTTCTATCAGTATAGAATAAGCCTCATCCAAAGAGTTACAATATTATTTACTTTGGTTCCAAATGCTCTTAGATTTGGCCAGTAGGAGCCCCTTTCAATTGGTTTCTGTATCATTTCAAAATGCATCTATCATTGTTCTATACCTCTGAGTTCATTTTGTACTTTTCTGTACTTTTTTGTACTCTTTCCCTTAGTAGAGAATGGTGTCTGGAACTAAAATCTGTGTGCTAAAAGTACTCATAGATATTTGGGTATTGCTGCACCTAAACCAAATTGGTAGAAGACTTAGGAAATATACCCATATACATATTTATATCTTTATTTATATATGTTTATACATGAAAGACACAAGTCATTTGGAAACCAATGGCAGATCCACATGGCCCCACCACACATGTTTTATCACACACCTGCACTCCACTGCTCCAGGCCCACTTCTAAGCAGGCTCCAACTTACTGGCATCTCTGTTCTACACCATTGTCATAAAATCCAGTCAATCAAAGCACTGTCTGGTTCAGTCATGATCATTCATTTTTTTTTCACCAATTTTTGAATTGGGTAGCTGCTGCAGTCTGGCTGGGCACAATTCAGGAGCCACTTGTCAAAAGAAACTAACTTTATTTTTAGAACTACAAACGCAAAACAAAACAGCTCCTCAGGAAAAAACCCTCACAGCCCAACTGCCACCACCGGCTTCCACAAGCCTCTCACCCCCACACCAGCCTCTCCACCTCCCACAATCCTCCTGCTCTTGAGGCCGATTGGCTGGGTTGCATGGGCGAAGCCAAAGAAGTCCCCCAATGAGCAGCTCCGCAGAGGAGCCAATCAGCTAGATGTTGCTGGGGCCGCTGTGAGACAATCATCAGCTGGCAGTCTGAAGGGCAGGGAAACAGCCCAATGAACATCACCGCAGAGGAGCCAATCAGCTAGATGTTGCTGGGGCCGCTGTGAGTCAATCATCAGCTGGCAGCTGGAAGTTTGCTGGCAGCTGGAAGTTTGCTGGGGCCCCTTTGGCTGTGGCTCTCAACAGGTAGCCTGGGAAAATTTCACTGTGTGTACCAGTGCATTAATTTGGACAAGAATAGTAAATCATAGTATGGTATCTGTTGACAAAACAAGATGTAATGATATAACATTTTGTAAATTGTATCTTAAACTTGTATCATAATTTTCAACATCCAAACCTGAAAATTATGACTTATGGTTAAAATGCCTTAGGCATGAGGTGTCTGCTCAGAATAGCGGTTTTTCCCTGCTCCTTCCAGACCTCAGCCAGGACTTATGTTGAAATGCAAATGAAAGAAACCTGAAAGCTCAGTAGGAAACTGATCTGAGGCCTAAGGAAAAAAAATTGTATGGTATTTACAAATTACTAGCCAGTCATTTTTTTCTAGGACTCTTGCTTTTTCTTAGATTCTGTATTTTTTTTTTGAGCTAATGATTTTCATCCTACATACCTAGGTTAATGTTTCTCTGATCAGTTCTCCACCAACTGTAGAGATTTTGAAACATTGCAATGGAGATTTCACCTGCAAAAAGCTACAAGGCCTTTATTATTGTGTGATATGTGCACACTTGTATTGTGTGTTGTATGTCTATATGTACATATGTCCATATATCATATATATGATATACAAATTAACATATATAAGGAGCGCTCATAAAAGAAATTTAAAAACTGAATCCAAAGATCTTTAATTCATGTGATTTAAATGGTTCAATTTAAATTGGATAAACAGATAAAAATAAATGTCTTTAAATTTAAGCTTACAAGTTTTTCTAGGTGTGCAAAAAAACTAATAAAATATTAATGTCTATAGAATGTCTACTATGTCTTGGTTCTAGGACTTTTTTTCCAACAAGAAAAAAAAATGGTTAACACTGTTCAATACATTTGTCTAATATTTTGATAAATAAGTAAGGTAAATCTGGTATGGGATTACTCCTTCATGAATGCTTTTGTAAGATATCTGATTGATTTATTAAGGTCTGTATAAGTTTTTTTTTTACAATCAGTCACGTTTTAAACAGACAAAAATTTCTTAAAACATAAGTTTACTCATAACATTGTGTTTATTAATTTTTATTTTTTTCTAGAGCAAGCAATCATAAAAATTAAACAACAGATTAAATAAGAACTGTTATTTTAGAGCATTGTACTGTCATTTTTATAACCTAAATTTAGTTAATATAAAAACATCAATGTAATTGTGATGCTATTAATATGCTAATATCTTCCAGTTATACAAGTGTATAAGGTAGAAGCTTTAAAAGCATTATATCAAGCTGGTGTTCTAAAGTTGTTTGGTAAAAATAATATATTGGGGATTTATTTACCTGTTATCAATAAGATGTGTAAAGTTTTAGGTTACTTTTTACATTGGGGAAAATTTAAATATATTTTTAAGTTAATGAGAGCCTAATCTATATAAAGGTAAAACCTTTCAGCCTTTCTTTAATTCATGTTTTAAATGTGATATCATACGGTGTTAGCTAATGTTCATGTGACCTCAAACAATTTATGTAAACTTTGTAAAATGATATTTAAAAAACAAGATCAGCTTTAGAACTAGAACAATTAAGATTTATGAAGAGCCCTGCCTTACCTGAGATAAGGCTCTGTGTCCCATCTTACCACATGTGAGAATGACTACAAAAGCAGTAGGCCAGATTTTAGTTCATTTAAAGTTATGTTCAAAAGTTTTTTTTTTTTTTTTCTGTGATGATTGCTAGGATCTCAAGCAGGGGATGTAATGTGTAATTCAGCCAAAATTCAAGGTTCTATTACACAAACTAAAAGTGTTTTTACTCTTGTTAATTTTATTTTGTAATTTCCTTATAAGTGAACTAAAGATTCGCTATTAGTGTTTTACAGAAGTGTTGCTTTAAGAACACAAACTGTGTTAATTTAAGATAATAAAGCCATCACCTACAAGACAGAGATGATAATACAGGCCCCATTTAATAAAAAAGATAAATAATTGTAAATTTATAGACATTAAATCCCACTACTCTTAATATAAGGCTGTTAAAATTTATTTGCTGGAAGTTTAAGATTAAAATTTAAAATTAAAGTTAAATGAGAAGGGTCAAGAAAACCCATATTTGGCCCTTGCCCTCTGAGTCAGTCTGAATCCAGAGAACAGGGGACTTCTCTAAAGAGCTTCACAACTCTGGGCCACATAACCTCCCAATCAGGGAGATTAATGAGACCACTGGAGAACAGAAAGCCAATCAGTTCATTTGCTATGAAGAGGAGGGTCATCAGAGAAGGGAGAAATCCCTGATGTTTCCAAGGGAAGCCACATGGTCAAGCAAGATCTGGATCCGTCCTAGCGCAAATGGCACTAGCAGAACTGAGAAACTGCTCTCAAGTTTCCCCAGGAATGACTCCCATAAAAACTCAGCTGGCTGTTAACAATAAATATAAGCAAAAGTCAGTTTGACTGCTTCATCTTAAACACTTAGCAAAGACATCAAAACCAAAACACAACCATTCCTGGGCATTTTAAATAATAATAATAATAATAATAATAATAATAATATTTTAAGTTATACACTTTATGTTAGCCTCCCAAAATAAGTAATACTGGAGGCTACAAAGAAGGATTCTCAGACAGAAATGCCTGATAAGTATAAAAAGAGACTATCAAAAGGAGCTGCCAAAGAGAGAAATTTTTAATTTAAGGCCTACAGATATTCCTAAAATACACAGGTAGTCTTGGTGTTTGCTAGTATGGTTATCCAGACCTGAGTATCCAAATTTAAGGTTTCTCTATTAGACACAGATGTCATACTAATAAATTTTACGAGATCAGATGACATTAAGTTATTAAACTGTATCTTATGGAAAAGGGCATCAGTAACACTAAAAGTTTAATGTTGTGTTTACATTCCTTATAACTTTAGGCCTTGTCCACTCTGGCCTTAATATGGAGTCAGCTTCTCCTGGTTAAAACACACACACACACACACACACACACACACACACACACACACACACACTAACTTCTCAGCCCTCACGCCTCCTGGCAAGAGGACTTCTACTATAGAGTGACATGTTCAAGCTGCTGCAACAATTATTCAGTACTCATGGTTTTTGTTTCTCTCATAGAAGCACCCATACACAGATGACTTTACAACTTGTTCTTCCCAATCAGACTTCAAACTGAACTGACTTATGAAAGGAAACTCACATCCCTCACGCCATGACCCCTCATGTCACCCCCTCTCAGCTAAGAAGAAGCCAAAATGAACAACATCCCTCTTCTTACAACTATGGAGCCAAAAATAAATAGACTGTCAATATAAGTAATTAATTAAGTCAGGTAAATCAGGGAAATTGGTTTGGGGTGAGTTCTAAAAAGTTGGAGAATGTTAACTGAGAGATTAAAATTCCATCAGTGCTCTTCCCCTACCCTATCAAAGATTTGAATGGGACACATAAAAAAGGGGAGGAATGATAAACGCAACCTGATTTTCTCTCAAAATTTGGAGCCATCTCGCCAAAAAGCCAAGAAAATCTAATTTTGGCTTTACTATAAATTACTGCAAATTCTGAATCTACATGGAATGCCTGCCCATGTCTTGAACTCACCCATGCCTGGCTCTCTGACCAGATAGCAGCCCTCTCTGAAACTTTAGTGACACCTCATAAATATTGGCCTTCCCTGGCCAGATAACAACCCTTTCTGAGGCTCTAATGATCATCATAAATTCTGATGTTGGGGACAGCAAAAAATGTAAATTACCATTAGTATTATGCTCCTTAGAATTTTGTTATCTGTAACCACCCTTTGTGTAACTAACTGGGCTATAAAGCTGGGCTGCAGGAAAGCTGTGGCTGCTGTCTTATTCATGTGGTTTTGATGAGAGAGGCAGACTGGATGGTCAAAATAATAATCTTGCTTTAATTTCATTTTAATTGCAATCAATGGTTTTCTTGCATCCTGGTCTAACAGATGAATGCTGGGAAGAGTTCCACTAGACAGGACACATCCATTGATGCATTGTTTACTAATGTCTATGACCAAAGACACAGTAGGATACATAGATATAGAAACACTTGCCTTGTGCAAACGACTCCCTAAAAACAGTCCACTCCAAAACAGAAAAACCACCTTTTCTACATATTCTCAGAACATGAGACAAAACCACAAATTCAAACACACACTCACAAAGGCACCTCTTTCCCTCAACTAGGTCTGCGACTATCTGGAGTGTCCTCTGACTGGTGGGCGATACAATTGAAAAGTTAATAAAATAGGTACTTGTCACTCCATTTCTCTATATGCTTAATAAAACACTGATGAAATCTTATGAACTGTTTGCTAATCTTGTTCTCAGAATGTGCTGTCCCTAACTGTGAACTGTCTGCTAATCTTGTTCCGAGAATGAGCTGTCCCCAACTACCAAACTACAAAATGTAACTTCTCTCGCTGCCCTCTCCGGGGAAAGTATGTAAGCTCTGCTCAAGCTGTTCTCAGGGCTCTATCTCTCTTTGCTCTAGAGAGAGCCCTAGCATGCTGGTCTCCAAATAAACCCACCCTTCTGCTGTTGCATAAGATAGTCTCTTGTGGTCTCTTACTCCGACGTTTCGCCAGACCCTTACATTTGGTGCGTTGGCCGGGAACTGTGCATCACCGGACAGGGAGACCTCAACAAGACTCATTTAGGGGGGTAAGTAAGGTGCCTTATCTTCTTCTTCTTCTCCTCCTCCTTCTTCTCCTTCTTGTTTTTCCTTTGCGATCACTCAGAGTCTGGTTTTGGGCTGGAGAGCGTAAGCTCTCAGAGCCTTCTGGTTTTAGAGCCTTCTGGTTTTGGGCTGGAGAGCGTGAGCTCTCAGAGCCTTCTGGTTTTTCTGGTTTTCTGGTTTTGGGTTGGCAGAGTGTGGTTGTCAGCAGGGAGCATAAGCTCCCCCTGGCGGTAGTGGATAGACGTGTCCCTGAAGCCACAGACCACGTCTCCTCAAGGGATGCTTTGGGAGACTCTGGGGGGGATAGAAGTGCCCACATCTGGGAGAGACAAGGTGCCCTCATCTGTATTCTTCTGCCAACCTGTCTGGTCTTGCCGGCAACTATTCTTTCTCTCAGGTTGAACTCACTGTCTGTTTTTAATCTTTGCCTCTGAACTTGTGTTACACGTTTACTGTTTACTGTGTTTCCGTGTTTGTGTCACGTTTGTATTGTCCCTGTCTTCATTCAAGTAACTTTCATTATGGGACAGAGTCATTCACTGGACTAAAGTCCGTTTAAGGGCTCAGAATCTTTCTTTTTCAGTAAAACACCAGACCTGGCAGACTCTCTGTGCCTCAGAATGGCCCGCCTTTGGAATTGGATGGCCTCCAGAAGGATCTTTCTACTCCCCACTAATTCAAAAAATCAGAGATATTGTTTTTCAGCTGGGGCCACATAGCCATCCAGATCAATAGCCGTATATCTTAACTTGGCAGGACCTCTATGAATCTCCTCCTCCGTGGGTGAAGCTTTTTCTTATCCCCATTCCTACTCCTCCTCCCACGATTCTATCTCTCAAACCCTCTGCTCCTTCTCCACCCTTTGTTCTCCCTGAGTCTCAAGATTTGACTCTGCTGGTTTCTCCTCCCTTTCCTTATCCCCTGCCTTCGTTCCCCAACCCCCAACACCCTCTAAGTGATTCCCCTGCTACTTACTCAGCTTCTCCACCACTGGAGGAAGTTAAGCCACCTCAGTGCCCTCCAGATAACTCCCCCACGGCACACACAGCCCCTCCTCCCCTGGGGGAAGCTAACCCGGCTAAAGGAACTCGCCGGCAGCGAATGATTAAAAACCCTGAAGCCCCCGTGATACTTCCCCTCCGTCCTTATGGGCCAATGATAGAAGATGACCATGGTGGAGAAATGCAAGCCTACCAGTATTGGCCTTTCTCCTCTTCAGATCTATATAACTGGAAAAATAACAATCCCCCTTTTTCCGAGGACCCCACCTGGCTCACAGGTCTGATCGAGTCATTGATATTTTCACACCAGCCTACTTGGGATGACTGCCAACAACTCTTAGGCACTCTCTTCACGACAGAGGAACAAGAGAGAATCCTCCTGGAAGCAAGAAAAAATATCCTCGGACCAGATGGGCAACCGACACAACTTCCCAACATAATCGAAGCTGACTTCCCCTTGAACCGACCTAACTGGGACCCCCAACACCTTTGAAGGTAGGGAGCATCTGTCCACTTACCACCAGGCTCTAATAGAGGGTCTCCAAGCAGCCGCTAGACGGCCAACTAATTTGACCAAGGTAAGAGAGATTATTCAGGGGCCTAATGAATCACCCTCTATGTTTCTGGAGAGAATTATGGAGGCATATAGGAGATATACTCCTCTTGATTCTCAGGCAGAGGATCAAAAGGCATCTGTCATGATGGCCTTTATTGGGCAAGCTGCCCTGGATATTAAAAAAAGGTTACAACGCTTAGATGGATTACAAGATATGACTTTGAGAGATTTAGTCAGAGAAGCCCAGAAGGTATACTATAAGAGAGAAACTGAGGAAGAGAAGGAACAAAGGAGGGAGAAAGAAAGGGAGCAAATGGAGGATGAAAGAAGCAAAAGACAAACTGAGGCATTGACTAAGGTCCTGGTCACAACAACAAATAGGCCAGAAGTTAGGAGACAGGGAGACGGAAAGGGATACCTGGGCCCACGCCAGAAGCCACATCTGGCCTCAGATCAATGTGCCTACTGTAGAGAAAAAGGACACTGGGTCAAAGAGTGCCCTAGAAAGAAACAGCCACACCAACCAGCCATTCTAACTTTGGAAGATGACTAGGAAAGTCGGGGCTCGGATCCCCTCCCCGAGCTCAGGGTAACTTTTGAAGTGGAGGGGACCCCAGTAAACTTTGAAGTGGATACAGGGGCAGTATACTCAGCCCTTATGGCCCCATTGGGCCCTCTATCAACTAAAAGGTCTCTAGTTCAAGGGGCTAACAGCAGTAAATATTTGGCTTAGACAACTAAGAGGACTATGGACCTGGGAAAAGGAAAAGTCCATCACTCCTTCCTAGTGATCCCAGAATGCCCAGCCCCATTGATGGGCAAAGATCTGCTCACCAAACTCCGGGCTAGAATAACTTTTAACCCTGAAGGCCCCCAAATGGAATTTCTAAATCCTTCAGTAAAAACTCCTATAGTCATGGCTTTAACTATGTCAGTAGAAGATGAACATCAACTCTTCACACCCCCCATGACTGATCGAACAGGCAAGCTACCCCAGAAATGGATAACAGATTACCCAGATGCCTGGGCAGAAACTGCTGGGTTAGGCCTAGCCATAAAACAACCTCCAATAATGGTGGAGTTAAAAAACCTCAGCCTCCCCAATTAATATTAAACAATATCCTCTGAGCAAAGAAGCTAAAGATGGGATAAGGGCTCATATTAAGAAATATCTGGCCTTAGGGGTCCTAAGGCCCTGTCAATCGGCTTGGAAAACTCCCCTGTTACCAGTAAAAAAGCCAGGAACTGGGGACTATCGCCCCATTCAAGACCTAAGAGAGATCAACAACAGAGTGCAGGACATTCACCCCACAGTACCTAATCCGTACAATCTGCTTAGCACCCTGAAACCTGAACAAAAATAGTATACTGTCCTGGACTTAAAAGATGCTTTCTTTTGCTTGCCTCTGCATAAAGATAGTCAATTGCTGTTTGCTTTCAAATGGGTAAACCCAGAAACTGGAACATCTGGTCAACTAACTTGGACCAGAATCCCACAGGGGTTCAAAAACTCCCCCACTCTTTTTGATGAAGCCCTCCACAGAGATCTCAATAACTTCAGAACCATGTACCCTGAAGTCACCCTACTCCAATATGTGGATGACCTGCTACTGGCAGCAGACACCAAGGAAAACTGTGAGTCTGGGACCCAAGCACTATTATCTGAGCTTCTGCCAAAAAGGCCCAAATTTGCCAGCAAGAAGTAATCTTCCTGGACTATTCCCTTAGGGGCAATAAACGATGGCTCACTGAGCCCAGAAAACAAACCGTTGTGCAGATACCACCCCCATCTAACAAGAGGGCAAATGAAAAAGCTAAATTGGCAGCCCTAAACAGAGTAACCATGTTAACACTTTCCATACAGGGGAAATATGAGTCAGGAGATTTAACTACATCAGAGCACCCCGACAACTTAACATCTGAGGACACTGACACTGAACTCCTTGACAACACTGAACCCAACTTGCAATTTCAGAAAGCCCTACACTACATTAAGAATGTACATCAACTCACTCACCTTGGTTCAAAGAAACTGCAGGCATTCCTAAAGGATCAAGAACAGAGTTTTCCACTAACTGGCTCACAGCGAAAGGAAATAGCTGAACGGGTAACAAAAGCCTGTCGGGTCTATCAATTGGTTAATGCTTACCCTTCCAAGCTCCCTGTAGGAAGACGCCTTCAAGGGACCAGACCAGGATAATTTTAAGAAGTGGACTTTACTGAAATTAAGCCAGCAAGGTATGAACTTAAATATCTCCTAATCTTTGTAGATACATTTTCAGGATGGATTGAAGCCTTCCCCACAAAAAAAAGAAACGGCGCAAATGGTGGTCAAGAAGATCCTGGAAGATATTTTTCCAAGATACGACCTGCCTAAGGTAATAGGGTCTGATAATGGACCGACGTTCGTGGCCCAGGTAAGTCAGGGGGGTTAGCCAGGACCCTGGGGATTAATTGGAAGTTACATTGCGCTTATAGACCCCAGAGCTCAGGACAGGTAGAAAAAATGAATAGAACCATTAAAGAGACCTTGACGAAATTAAGCTTAGAGACCGGCATAAAAGATTGGACTATGCTCCTGTCTTATGCACTGTTTCGTGCAAGAAATACTCCCTCTGTTTCTTTGTGTAACCTTACATCCTATGAAATTCTCTATGGTGCCCCTCCTCCAGTAAGGGACCTGACCCCAACTCTAAGACCTAACGATTCTTTTCACACCCCCTTGCTTGACAGACTAAAAGCTCTTAAAAAAACTCAGTGATACCTGTGGAAACAGCTGGCCACTGCCTACCAAATGAAGGGACTCCACACTGATATCAAGTGGGAAACTTCATCTATGTAAGACGACATCAGGTGTCATCCCTAGAACCCCGCTGGAAAGGAACATACCAGGTGCTACTTATAACACCTACAGTGGTAAAGGTAGATGGAATCACTTCCTGGATCCATGCCTCTCATCTCAAGCCTGCGCCCTGTCCAGACTCCGGCTGGGAATTGAAAAAGACTGGTAACCCTCTCAAATTGCGTATTTGCCATGTGGATAGGGCTATAGATTCTCCCCTTGACCACCAATAGTCCTAACCCTCATCAGCCCGTTCAGCAGCAATGACTGATCATAAATCCTACTGGACAGGAAGTATGGTCTATCTCGCATACAGCCTTCTTAGGTACCTGGTGGCCATCTCTCCACCTGGACGTTTGTCAGTTGGATATAGGTCTTTCCTATTGGGTATCCCTGATGAAGAGGATCCCACTAAAATTCCATTAAATCCCTTCCGAACCATAGATAATAAAAACAAACATTATAAATGTAGGGACACGAGAGCCAGATGCAGGTTGGTTAACCTAGATTACTATGTTTGCTCGGTGGACTAACAAACAGTCACGGCTGTGTGGGGGAAAAACCAACTTCTTCTGTAAGTAATAAGGATGTAAACATACAGGGGCTACCTAATGGAACCCAAACCTCCGCCAGTTCTCAGACCATTGCCCCCTTGCTGAAGTAACAGGTACTGAGGTATCTCTCCACCCACTCACTCCTCTCTTCTCCTGTCAGTGCCCACACTGGGTCCCACTAGGACAATCTAAGATGTAATGAAAATGGCCTTTAAAGTTGCTTTATCATTACTAAAAACAGGTTACTAAAAATTTAAAGTCCCTCACAGGCTTTTGGGGATACTCACTCCAGTCTTCCCCTCTGCTCTACCTGTTTTACTACTCAGATTTTTGTTGGTAGGAAAATCCCAAACCCCTTTCCCATTATTCTTTTACATCTCTCCTTCCTCATTCTCAGATCCATGGAGCTGCTCTCTGCACCACCTTCCCCGTCCTCCCCCTCTGTACCAGGCCCACAGAAAAGTCTTAACTGACCTTCTCCATACGTCTTCACCATGGCTGACTTTAGGACTTTCAGCAAAAGAGTCCCTATAAAAGAGTTCAGTATAGATAAACTTCCTCTTTTCATGTTGCTCTGTTCTACTTGGCCACTGGCTGGAAAAATCAGCATTCCTAAGCTAGACACCCCCTAACTAGTTTTTCACAAAATATGTAAACAAGGCCTCTGGCCTTGAGCTGGGGTTTAACAGAGATGGCTACATTTCTAAGATAAAAAGTTATCAATTGGGCTCCATGGTAACAGTTGGCAAAGAAAAAGAAAAAATTCTCCCCCTCCCAGGTGTCCTTGAAAAGTTAACTTGCCCAGAACAGAGAAAAAAAATAACAGAAACAAAAACTGCTTTTTTGTGAACTTCTAAGCCCCTTCCCTTACATGCTGAGTACAAAATTCTAAAACTACCTAAACTTGGGGTTCAAGGGATTAATTAATTACAACAGAAACAATGCCCTCTGAATCCAGTTGCAACCAAATAGAACTGTTTCCATGTCTTCAGTGCTATCTTAGGTGCCTTGCCTTGTCCGTCCCTACAACAGTATAATTCTATATACTTAAACATTATTTATGTTTTCATAAAATGGTCAACAAATGTAATTAATTATTTAATGGTGCAGATGTTTCCCAGAGTGCTCTATCATGACGCAGGTTCATTTAAAGATCAAATAAGGGGACATACAACCCGGTTCTGCCGGGAACCTGTATCCCTCACTCTAGCCATCTTATTAGGAATGGGAATTGCTGCAGGGGTGGGCACAAGGACTATTGACCTGGTCCGTGGGACACAACAAATGACCCAATTAGAAACAGCAATGGACCAAAACTTAAAGATATTAGAAACCTCCATCACAGCTTTACGGGAATCTTTAACCTCTCTCTCTGAAGTTGTTTTACAGAACAGGCGAGGGTTGGACCTCCTCTTCTTGAGAGAAGAGGGCCATTGTTCTGCATTAAGGGAAAAATGTTGTTTTTATGCCGACCATACTGGAGTTGTAAAAGAATCAATAAATAAACTAAGAAGACGCCTTGAAGAGCGTCAAAGAGAGAGAGAGAGACCCAAAATGGGTGGTATGAATCTTGGTTCACACAGTCCCCCTGGTTAACTATGCTTTTATCAGCCTTGGCCGGTCCTCTAATAATTTTTATATTGTTGCTAACATTAGGACCCTGTTTGCTCAATCATGTAGTTTCCTTTCTCCAGGCCCAAATTGGACAAATCAAACTTATGGTAATCAGACAACAATATACCCCACTAGCAGATACGGAATGTGACACCCCCCAATGATCACTTTTATGATTAAAAGTAGCCAGAAGAAGAAGTGGGGAATGAAAGGTTAATAAAATAGGTACTTGTCACTCCGTTTCTCTATATGCTTAACAAAACACTGATGAAATCTTAAGAACTGTTTGCTAATCTTGTTCTCAGAATGTGCTGTCCCTAACTGTGGACTGTCTGCTAATCTTGTTCCCAGAATGAGCTGTCCACAACTGCCAAACTTCTCTCGCTGCCCTCTCCAGGGAAAGTATGTAAGCTCTGCTCAAGCTGTTCTCAGGGCTCTAATCTCTCTTTGCTATAGAGAGAGCCCTAGCATGCTGGTCTCCAAATAAACTCACCCTTCTGCTGTTGCATAAGATAGTCTCTTGTGGTCTCTTACTCTGACGTTTCGCCAGACCCTTACATTATATTACCCAGCAGTGTCCTGGTCTGTCTCAGATAAGGTGTCCTAGACCAACTCTGTGAAGTTGTCAGGAGCCAGCGATGAGCCACTACATTCTTTGTAAGGAAAGGCCCCTCTTTAGAGCTTTCCTGGCATTTGGCCATCCTCACATCAGTAGGTACTAAGAAAGACTGACTCTGTTCATGGTAAATCCAAACAAGTAAGCCCACTGGGACTGGGACTGGGACTGGCTCTGTGTGACTAGCTACCTGGATACCAACTTCAGAGAGTTCCATCACAAAGAAAGTGACGTGAGGTATCTTCTTCAAGGAAGTGCATGAGGTCACTGCCTTGGAAACCACTGTGTCATAACAGTTGCTTCCAAGGTTCCCATGAGATGGAGGCTGCCCCATCTTCCTGTTACATTTTCACAAGTTAGAATGGTATATAAACCATAGGAACTGGGAACAGCTATCCACAAAGGCCAGGTTTGGTCCCTCTTCTCTGCATTGAGAAGAGAAAGGCTGATTCAGACACATCCCTTCATCCTGACCAGTTTGTTTGCATTGTAAGATGACTATGACTCTCTCAGGTCCTACATAACTGCCTACATCTTCTCCAGGGATCATTTCTGTATCTACCTTTAAGGTTCTCAGCAACTGTAGGATCCCCTAAATACCTCTATTGCAAGATCAACACTGTACCTGCTCTTCTGTAAAATTAGAGTTAGGGAACAGAGAATGGTTAGGGTTAATAACATGTTCGATTTGGGTTAGGAGTCATTCTGCTGGATGAATACTAGTATTAGTAATTTGTGATATTTATAAGAATGTATAGGTGAAATATGAGTATGAAAGGAGAAATCTAGGTAAGATTTGAAGCACAGAAGGGAATTGGGCAGTTGATTAATATGCATAGGTTTGAATTAGGTTCTGCACAGATGTATCCTATTGATTTATAAATCAATATACAATGGCATTGGATCTTGAACCTCAGATTGTTGAATGTAGAAGAGAACATCCAGTGAAAAAGGGATAGTCGGTACAACTGCAGTGTAGGTTTAGGAAGAAGAGTGAGTATAGGATTTGGACCAAAAGTTCTTTTGTGATAGGGTTTCAGTTACAAAATGAATGTAAATGTCATCACATATGAAGAGTCAGTCATAATGGTGTACTGGGGAAAACATGTAGGAAAGCAGATATCAAAAGAGACGTTAGGAGATCAGTAAAAGTATAAAATGATTGATAGGATTAGACATTTTCAACATGGGGGTGGTTCAATATATAATCTTAGGAAGAAACCAATATGTAGTCACCAATAGGAGTAAAATTTGAAAGCATTAGGCAAAAAGGACATGGATGATTTTAGAAATCCATGCTCCCCTTCAATTTAGGCTTTGGTACAATGATAAGTGTGACCTTTACATTTTGTGTCCAGAATATTACTGTGATGAAATGAATATGTAGATCACGTGACATGAGTATTACTTCCACCATTTCTGAGAGCAATTTTTAGAGAAATATGAATTAGTATTTGGGATGCAAATAGGTGTAACCTGTGTCTATGAATATAGAGATAAGGCATGAATAGACCATACTGTGAATAAATAATAAAACTGATTCCAACATTCAATAATGGATTTAATTGATATCTGAAAATTTACATGAAATCTCATATTTATGTACATACATTCATTCCAAACAGTTATACATGTAATGGTAATATTAGGGTTACTATTTATCATGAAGTGTGTGTGAGTTTTGATTCAAAAAAGATTATGGAAATCAAAAATAATGTGTTTGGAAAGAAGTCTCATGAAAGGCCAGTAAAGAAACATGGAGGAATCCATGTGCTCTGATGCAGGAAGTGATTAAAAGTGAAACAAATGCCTATAAATTTCTTGTGTATGAAAAGATACATCCTATGATGTACATAAATGGAAGAAATACTAATGTACCAATGTTGAATAATAATTAACATCAAAATAAACAACATGTCCCATATGAATCTACTTGCATTGATGTTAAACTGGGGTCAGTTATGGTAGAAATATTAGTATTTGTAAGCACTATTCACTGAAGTTAGTTTTCAGTACTAGGAAATGTATATGTTATTTTTGGAAAATGAATATTTCTGAGAATGATCTTGTGAAAAGTTGATTATAAATCCATATACATGAACATGAATAAATCAAGGTTGTGTATAATAAGACACATATATTTTATATTTTGAAAAATCTAGAGTATATATATATATATATATATATATATATATATATATATTGAAATGTAGCAATACATATACCAATCAAAATTCATACTGGAATATATATCATTCACAATTACAAAAATATTCATTTTACTTAACATGGTTTTATGTCTAATGTTGTTCAACTAGAAGGCCAAACCATAGGTTGAATTTTGAATTCCGTCAGCATTTAGGGGTAGTGATCTCTTCTCACAATTTGTATCTACAAAAGTCAGTGACTTCACAAGAAGGTACGTGTGATACCAGGTAGGATTCTATATATGCATATTAGAATACATGTTCTTAATAGGCTACAGAGAAAGGGAGAGAGGAATTTACATATTTGTTATCTTTAAGAATTCATGGAGAATATTAGAATGCAAAGGTTACTAGATTTATAACACATACCCTTGATCAAGCAAAAGGCAAGTCCAAGTATACACCATGCCTCCTATGAACTGCCTGTACTTCTTTTCAGTTAGGTTTATTTTTCTACATCATGTTAGAATTAGCAGGAAGAGTGTAGTAGGGTATGCGTTACTGTCAGGGATTCAGTATTTTGAAAGGAAAATCGGAAAATTAATCCAATGTGTATGCAAAAGTGTGCTACACAAAAACATCCCCACTCTCATACAGAACAATGCCTCGACATTACCATCACGCCAAGTAAGACACAATTAGAATAAAAGAGGAAGAAAATCTGTGAATACATATGAGGAATGGAAAATGCTAAGGAGATCACAACTTTGGAGGTGGCAGAGGAGATTCCAAAAGTGAGGGACAGGATAACAACTCCACAAACATGGAGCTGTGCTGGCCTAATGACTTCTTGACAACCTGCCTCTGAGTTTGGGCACTTGAAATATATGTTGTTGTCAGGAGCGTGAGCTTCCTTTGAAGTGAGTCCATCAAAGCTGGGTCTGCATCTATGTGACCTGGAGGACATGATTTGTTATTTTCCAATGAACATGAGGCAGCACTGCTGAATCCTCTCTTTGTAGGTAAACTGTGGCCACTGGGGGCTGTGAAGCCATTGGGTCATTATCCACTTTTCATGGTGTTTCTTTCAGCTGCACTGGAGTTTTGGTATTTGCTTCATGAACTACAAGGAGGACAACTGGGAGACCGTGCTGGAGGGAGTTCTGACACGTGTGGAGGGTCATGATCTGCAGGAGAATGCACCAACCAGGCTGCTATCTCTTACATCATTCCCTCTTGATCATAGCAACCTGATTCTGAGCATTGCCCGAAACCTCTCTCCATAACAAGATGCCTTTACATATAAGGGTTTGTTGGCTGCACCATTTCAGTCACAAGTCATTTGGAACCCAATGGCAAATCCACATGGCCCCACCACAGATATTTTATCACACCCATGCACTCCACTGCTCCAGGATCACTTCTCAGCAGGCTCCAACTTACTGGCATCTCTGTTCTATACCATTGTCATGAAATTCAGTTAATCAAGGTGCTGTATGATTCAGTCATGATCAGCAACAGGACATCCAAAAATTCTTCAGTGCTTCCTGATCATGGGAATTTCAAAAAATTCATGGTATTTATCTAGCCATATTTTAAGGATGAAGTAGGAGGCACTGTGAGTTTCAATCCATTCAGGAACCATTAAGTAGTGAGGAATCTCTTTTCCATGAAAGTTCTGGAGAACTCACTCAGGCAAGGCTTCCCAAAGAGTGGCCAAAAGGTCACATGAATCCAGGCCCATTGAGGTCTACAATGTGAATTCCATGTGTGTTTTGACTCTCAACTATGGCTGCCAAGGATTTAAGAATAAAATCGTGATATCCTGGCTGTGATTCCCAGTGAACTGTGGAAAGCCACCCTGGGCCTAGATCTCAGATTCCAAGGGCAACTCTCAAGAGTGGTTTCCTAAAATCCCAATAAAATTCTTGGTAATACTTCTCTGAGGTCAGTTCCAGAACTCAGTGTCTAATGGGAATCACACCATGTTCAAGCTGAGGTTGACCCAGTCATCACTTCCAACAACCACACAAATGACCACAATTCAAACAAAAACACTTGCAGATGGCCATCATCTTTTTCCATATTGACACTCATCATAACCTCTGGCTGGAGTTCTCCATGAGGGGAGCAGCCCAAGATGGTGTCCAAAATAAGCTCCAATTCCCCTCATTTGCCTAAAGTCATGCTGGTATGGACACCCTTCCTGAGAGATCAAATAGGTCTGCTGTTAATACTGCTTCGCTTCTCAAATTGGAGGCCTACTAACTGCCGGGTGTAGATGCTTTATGTGAATTGGAGTCATGAGAAAACCCAAGCAGCTATGGGTTAGCCTCTGCATGGTTTTGAAGAATTCATTTGACCCAAAGGATCCCTGTTCTCACTTCATGGAGGTCAGGAAACTGACAGAGGAAGGAGAGAGGTATCATCCACAATGACTGCTTTTTTTGCCACTTTTGTTTTTGGTGGACACATGGAATCTTTATATAGTTTCATCAGGTCCTGAGAATCTAAGCCACAGTCTCACACAGGGCCAAAAGGCTGATTCAGACACATCCCTTTACAAAGCAATTATCCAAAGAGGCACAGGTTATGCCCATTCATGTCCATTTGGAAACTGTTTTCTTGAAGCTTCACAAAGGTGTGGCCTGAGGCAAAGACCTTAATGACATTCTGGGCAACAGAACAATAGATAATTAAAAGCCCAGGGACAGACTATTCCACAAGATTAACACTATGGCACTGACATCTCTTGATCATGCTACTTGGGTTTTTATGAAGCCAAGTAGGGTTTTTCCATTGAGACTTTACTGGTCACACTGATTTCTGAGTTGTCCGAGATGCTTGGCATTACCTTCAGTTATCCTGTACATGGTCATGTCACAGAGCTTTGAGGTGGTAAATATCTTGGATACAAAACCAGGAGACTGTTCTGGAGAGTGCCAGAATTCATGAAGTATACAGGAACTTAGGAAGATATTAGGTGTTGCCCATCCATAAGGCAAGCTGCAGTCCATTAATAAATTGGGCAGGATGAATACTGGGAAGATTTCCACTGGACAGGACACATCCATTGATGCATTTTGTTCTCTAATGTCTACGACCAGAGACACAGTGTGATACACAGAAATAGAAACACTCACCTTGTGCAAACGACTCCCTAGAAACAGTCCACTCCAAAACAGACAAGCCGCATTTCTTACATATTCTCGGAACATGAGACAAAACCACAAATTTAAACACACACTCACAAAGGGACCACCTTCCTCCAAGTAGGTCTGTGACTATCTGGTGTGTCCTCTGACTGGTGAGCAATATTATGTTCTCCAGCAGTGGCCTGTCCTGTCTCAGATCAGGTCTTTTTGGCCAACTCTGTGAAGTTGTCAGGAGCCAGCCAAGAGCCACTACCTTCTTTTGCAGGAAAGGCCCCTCTTTGGAGCTTCCCTGGCATTTGGCCATCCTCATATCAGTAGGTACCAAAAACGACTGACTCTGTCCTTGTAAAATCCAAACAAGTGAGCCCAGTGGGTCTGGGACTGGGAGTGGCTCTTGGTGCCTTGCTACCTGAATCCCAGGTTCATAGAGTTCTATCACCAAGAAAGTGTGGTGATGTCACTTCCTTAAAGGAAGTGATTGAGGTCACTCTTTGGCACTCACTTTGTCTTCAGGTCCTACATAGCTCCCTATATCTTCTTCAGGGATTATTTCTGCATCTACCTTTGAGCTACTCAGCCAGTGTAGGATTCCCTACATACCTGTATTGCAAGGTCAACTCTGTACCAGCTCTTCTGTAAAATTAGATTATGGGAACATAGTATGGTTGTTGAGGGCCGCGATCCTGGTGGCGGATGTTGAGGGCCACACACCCTGGTGGCAGCTGCTCCATGTCACCCCGTCTCCTACTACGTGTCCCTGCCTTCCCTCATGGTGGCCCACCCCATCTCCAACTCTCTGCCCAGCCCTGGCGGCGGCCATCTCACCTGGTCCTGGGTGCCGCCTGAGATTGGGGCCCAGGGATCCATGCAGCCCAGGACCCCTACTCCAGGGGGGGCTGAGGCGACAGTGAACCTGGTCCACAGGTGGTGGAACAAGGAGCAATCCACTCTCAGGAGGCAAGATATAGGGGCCGGGCTCCATCTGCTCAGCTAGCATGGGTCAGTGACGCTCCCTGCACCAGTGGTCCCAGCAAATTTCCAGCTGATTGGCTCCTCTGTGGTGACGCTCATTGGGCTGTTTCCCCCACCCTTTCAGACCACAGAGCTGCTCATTGGGGGACACTTTTGGCTCTGCCCACATGTCTCAGAAGTCTGCCTCAAGAGTGGGAAAATTGAAAATGACCTAGGAGTTCAGGTGGAGTGCTCGCCGGAAGTGCTGGTTTTTGCCTTTGAGCTCTCAGGGAATTCCTGGAGAGCTTGCATGGTGTGGCATGTGTGCTAAAAATAAAGTTTGTTCTTGCTTGACAAGGGGCTAGTGAATTGTGCCCAGCCAGACTGAGGCATTTGTTGGTCCATATGGGAAAGACTGAGGGTAAGTGATAAGGGACACTGCTTGCCCCTGAGGGCAGGGCAAGAGGATGGGTAGCCATTTTAAGATTCTTCTTTTGTTTTGTTTCACTTTTGTTTTAAGTTGGCTGTCACTGGAGATGGGTGAGATGGAAAAAAATGATCACATCTGAGAAAAAAACTATTTGTGTCTGAGGAACAGATAAGGAGAAAGGACGGATGGACATTTCAGGAGGATAGAAAGGCTGATATATTGAATTTTTTTTCATTTTTGTTTTGTTTTGTCTCGGTTTTCTTTTGCATTATCTTAGGGGTATCTTCATCATGGAAACATGGAATTAAAAAATAGTAGCTATTTAACTGAAAGTACATTAAATAAAGTACTAGAGGAAGGAAGCATCTAGGTAAAATCAAGAACAATTAGGGCATGCGTTAAGACTATATAAAGGTGTAGCCCGTGGTTCATTAAAGAGGGGTTGTTAAATATATTACAATGGAACCATCATAGTGAAGATTTTAAGATACAAAAGGAAAGCCCATGAACTCTGCCAGTTGGCGAATTACCATTATGGACGTTGATAAAAACTTGTTTGCTTAGTATAGGAGAAGAAATACAACATCAAGTAAAAGAGGAAGTCTCTCGAGTTAGTCAAACAAAGGAAAAAGGTCTAGAGGAGAAAGAGCTATCAGGGGAGAAGTTACAACAGGAGGCTGCTACTAACACCTTTCTATCACCAGAGGGTGTAAATGTCCAACCAAACACTCCACCTATAGAGACAACATATGCTGGCAGGCACAAAACCTGTGTAGGTGATAGATGGGATCCTGAGACAGGACCTTAAAGATGGGCATGCCCTGTATTTGAGCAGGCAGGAGGGCAGTGAATTCACCATGCTTTATATTTAAAAACAGTCAAGCAGCTAAAAGAGTCTGTAACAACCTATGGTCCTCAAGCACCCTTCACTGTAAGCATGGTCGAATCCATTACCAATTTGAACATTACGCCAGCAGTTTGGACTAGTATGTGTAAAGCTGTGCTAAAAGGAGGACAATATCTGTTATGGAAGGTTGCCAATGAGGAATTTTGCACGGAGAAAGCTAGGCAAAATGCAGCAGCTGGTTATCCTAAGAGAAATCTGGATATGTTGTTAGGAAAAGGACCTTAGGAGGGTCAGCTGCCACAAATTGCATATGATCCTGCTATACACTTACAAATTGTTGCAGATGCAGTTAGGGCATGGAAGACTTTACAATGACATGGAGATTTACAATGTCAATTATCAAAGGAAATACAAGGAGTCAATGAACCTTACCCTAAATTTGTAGATAGGCTTATTCAAACAGCTACCAGAGTGAGTTTTGGGGGATACAGAGCAAGCAATACCATTAATTAAAGAGCTAGCCTTTGAGCAAGCAAACTGATGGTACAAGGAGGCCATTAGACAATGGAAACATGAAGATTTAATCACATATATTAAATTCTGTAGAGACATAAATGACCAAGGGCAAGTCTTGGCAGCTGCACTACAACAGGCTTTAGATGCCAGGCCAAAAACATGCTACAATTGTGAACAAACAGGACTATTTAAAAGGAGTTGCCCCATAGGAGGAGGGTTTAACAAAACTAGGTATCAAAGAGGTAGAATACTGGGTATTTTCCCAAGATGCCATAGAGGGAGACATTGGTGTAATAAATGCCATTCTCAAACCACCATAGAGGGTACTCTGTTATCAAAAAATGGACAAGGACCAGGTGTTTACCCATGATATCATGGAGAAAAGCATCAGGCTCCATTTGGAAAAAAAGGACAGGGGGGCCCAATGCTGCAGGGTCTACAATGACAAATCTATGGGGCACTGGAGGAACCCAGCAACACCATCAGTGTAGTGCCCAGAACACATTATCCATCAGACAAACTAGAAGGAGTGCAGGATTGGACATCTGTACCTTCACCAGAACCAGAGCAGTACTAACTCCAGAGATGGGAGTTCAAATCATTCCCAAAGGGGTAAAAGGACCTAATCACAAAGGAACAATAGGTTTATTATTGGGACACAGTTCTTCTACTCTAAAAGGACTTAAGAAAAGTCCTGAGGTAATAGATCCTGATTATGAGTTGAAAGAAAAATTATAGCTAGTTCTCCAAGAGGTATATCAGGAATTTCACCAGGAGACAGAATAGCACAGTTATTAATAATACCCAGCCTGTATGTTAAATTTTCCAGCCATACTGTACAAAGAGGTTCCAGGGGATTAGGCTCCACAGGTGTAGATTGGGCTATGCTGTCTTTAAAATTAGATTCTAGCCCAATGCTAAAACTAAATATTCAAGGACATGTATTTAATGGGTTACTTGATACATGTGCAGACCTTAGCATCATATCTTGTCATGAATGGCCAAAACATTGGCCATTAAAAAAAGCCACTCAAATGCTTTGAGGCCTAGGAGTGGTGACTAATCCCCATAGAAGTGCAATTAGATTAGAAGGATCTAATTGCACTTCTATGTATTAGACTGGAAGTGTATTAGATTGGAAGGATCCTGAAGGATGTGAAGGAACTATACACCCATATGTATTGGATCATCTTCCTATAAACTTATGTGGACGAGATTTCCTAGATCAATTAGGTTTGTCATTAACAAATAACATCAATCCTAATGTGCCCACTATTAGGGATAGACAAGGTTTTAGGAAAGAAAAAAGATTAGGAGAACAAGAACAAGGTATAGCAACACCAATTCAAATAGATCAAGAAATAAATAGACATGGATTGGGTTTTCTGAAGTGTTGAGAGCCACAGCCTAAGGGGCCCCAGCAAACTTCCAGCTGCCAGCAAACTTCCAGCTGCCAGCTGATGATTGGCTCACAGTGGCCCCAGCAACATCTAGCTGATTGGCTCCTCTGTGGTGATGCTCATTGGAGATGTTCATTGGGCTTTTTTCCCGCCCTTCAGACTGCCAGCTGATGATTGGCTCACAGCGGTCCCAGCAACATCTAGCTGATTGGCTCCTCTGTGGTGATGCTCATTGGAGATGTTCATTGGGCTTTTTTCCCGCCCTTCAGACTGCCAGCTGATGATTGGCTCACAGCGGTCCCAGCAACATCTAGCTGATTGGCTCCTCTGTGGTGATGCTCATTGGGCTGTTTCCCTGCCCTTTTAGACCACGGAGCTGCTCATTGGGGGACTTATTTGGCTCCGCCCATGTGACCCAGCCAATCGGCTTCAGAGCAAGAGGATTGTCCGAGGTGGAGAGGCTGGTGTTGGGGTGAGAGGCTTGTGGGAAGCCAGTGGTGGCAGTTGGGCTCTGAGGGTTTTTTCCTGAGGAGTTGTTTTGTTTAGCATGTGTGGTTCTAAATATAAAGTTAGTTTCTTTTGACAAGTAACTCCTGAATTGTGCCCAGCCAGACTGCGGCATTTGGTGGCCCGTACGGGGAACGATTGAGGGTAAGTGATAAGGTAAACTGCTCACCCCTGAGGGCACGGCGAGAGGATGGGTAGCCATTTTACGATTCCTCTTTTGTTTTCCTTCATTTTTGTTTTAAGTTGCCTGTCTCTGGAGATGAGTGAGACAGAAGAAAAACTGCTCACATCTGAGGAAAAACTATTTGCATCTGAGGAACAGATAGGGAGAAAGGATGAATGGACATTTCAGGAGGATAGAAAGGCTGATATAATGATTTTGTGTGGTTCCATTTTTATTGGATTCTGTCTCAGTTTTGTTTGGCGTCATCTTATTGGGTTGTATTATAGTAGAAATATGGGATCAGAAATTAGTAAAAAACAAACCGAAAGACTATTAAGTAAATTGTTAGAGGAAGGAGGCATCCCAGTAAAATCAAGAGCAGTCAGGGCATACATTGATACAATATAAAAATGTAGCCCATGGCTTTTTAAGGAGGAGTTGTTAAATGTATCACAGTGGGACCATCAAGGTGAAAATTTAAAAAAAATAGAAAAGAAAAGCCCAGGAACTCTGCCAGTTGGCACATTGACATTGTGGGCCTTGGTATCTGGTTTGCTTAGTCAAAAGCCTTCAGTTCAGACAATGGTAAAGGAAGGAGAAGACATATTGATTCAAGTAAAAGAGAAGGTCTCTCAAGTTAATCAGACAGAGGAAAAGATTCAAGTAAAAGAGAAGGTCTCTCAAGTTAGTCAGACAGAGGAAAAGATTCAAGTAAAATAGAAGGTCTCTCAAGTTAGTCAGACAGAGGAAAAGATTCAAGTAAAAGAGAAGGTCTCTCGAACTAGTCAGACAGAGGAAGAAAGTGTAAAGCAGAAAAAGCAATCAGGGGAAAAGTTACAACAGGAGACTGCTAATAACACCTTTCTATCAGAGGGCGAAAGTGTCCAACCAACAGCACACCTCTACAGGAGACTGCTACTAACACCATTCTATCACAAAAGGGCATAAGTGTCCAATCAACAGCACCACCTCCATATGCTAGGAGGCTCCCAACCCCCGCAGTTGATAGTTGGGATCCTGAGACAAGATCTCAGGTATTAACATGCCCTGTATTTGAGGTAGAAGGGCAGCGAATTTACCATGCTTTAAATTTCAAAAAAGTGAAGCAGCTAAATGAGGCTGTAACAACCTATGGTCCTCAAGCACCCTTCACTGTAAGCTTGGTCAAATCCATTAACAACTTGAACATGACACCAGCAGATTGGGCTAATATGTGTAAAGATGTGCTAAATGAAGATCAATACCTGTTATGGAAGGTTGCCAATGAGGAATTTTGCAAGGAGACAGCTAGGTGAAATGCAGCAACTGGTTATCCTCAGAGAAATCTAGATATGTTGTTAGGAAAGGGCCCTTATGAGGATCAGCAGCAACAAATTGCATATGATCCTAGTGTATACTCACAAATTGCTGTAGAGGCGATTAGGGAATGGAAGACTTTACAAGGAAATGGAGCTTTACAAGGTCAATTATCTAAGGTAATACAAGGAGCTAATGAACCTTACGCTGAATTTGTAGATTTATTTATTTATTTTATTTTTTATTATTTATTCAAACAGCTACCAGTGTTTTGGGGAATACAGAACAAGCAATGCCATTAATAAAACAACTGGCTTATGACCAAGCGAATCGTTGGTGCAGAGATATCATTAGACCATGGAAACATGAAGATTTAAACACATATAGAATTATGTAGAGACATTAATGAACAAGAGCAAGTCATGGCAGCTTCAGTAAAACAGGCTTTAGATTCCAGGCCAAGAACATGCAAAAATTGTGAACAAACAGGACATTTTAAAAGGAATTGCCCCATAGGAGGAGGGTTTAACAAAACTAGGTGTCAAAGGAGTAGAATATCGGGTATTTGCCCATGATGCCATACAGGGAGACATTGGGCTAATGAATGCCATTCTCAAACCACCATAGAGGGTACTCCATTATCAAAAAACAAACAAGGACCAAGTGTTTACCCACGATATCATGGAGAAAGGTTTCGGGTTCCATTGCCAAAAAATGGACAGGGTTGCCCAATGCTCTGGGGCCCAAAACCACAAATATATGGAGAACTGGAGGAACCCAGCAACCCCATCAGTGTAGTGACCAGGACACATTGTCCATCAGATCCCTCATCAGACAAACCAGAGGGAGCGCAGGGTTGGACATCTGCGCCTCCACGAGATCAGTACTAACTCCAGAGATGGAGTTCAAATCATTCCCACAGGGGTAAAAGGACCTCTTCCCAAAGGAACAGTAGGCTTATTATTGGGACACAGCTCTTCTACTCTAAAAGGATTTATGATAAGTCCTGGGGTAATTGATCCCAATTATGAAGGTGAAATAAAAATTATAGCCAGTTCTCCAAAGGGTATATCAGTAATTTCTCCAGGAGATAGAATACCACAGTTACTAATAGTACCCAGCCTACATGATAAATTTTCCAGTCGTGCTATAGAAAGAGGTTCCAAGGTATTAGGCTCCACAGGTGTAGATTGGGCTATGCTTTCTTTAAATTTACATTCTCGCCCCATGCTAAAACTAAATATTCAAGGACATAAATTTAATGGGCTACTGGATACAGGTGCAGACCTTAGCATCATCTCTCGTCAAGAATGGCCAAAACATTGGCCATTACAACAAGCCACTCAAATGCTTCGAGGCCTAGGAGTGGGGACTAATCCCCATAGAAGTACAATGGTATTATATTGGAAGGATCCTGAAGGATGTGAAGGAACTATACAACCATACGTATTGGATCACCTTCCCGTAAATTTATGGGGACGAGATGTCCTAGATCAATTAGGTTTGACATTAACAAATAACATTAATCAAAATGCACCCACTATTATGGCTATACAAGGTTTTAGGAAAGGAAAAAAAATAGAAAAAAAGAACAAGTTATAGCAGCACCAATACAAATAGATCAAGGAACAGACAGACATGGGTTGGATTTTCAGAAACGGCCACTAAGACAATAAAAATTACATGGAAATCAGAAAGACCAATATGGGTTCCTCAGTGGCCCCTGACTAAAGAAAAGTTACAAGCAGCCCATGATCTGGTCAAACAAGAATTAGCGGAAGGACATATACAACCTTCTGTATCTCCCCATAATACTCCCATTTTTGTCATCAAAAAGAAATCTGGTAAATGGAGATTATTGCAAGATTTTAAGAGCCATTAATAATGAGATGATTATTATGGGACCTGTTCAATTGGGGATTCCTCAATTGTCTGCTTTGCCAAAAACCTGGTATGTTTTAGTTATAGATATTAAAGATTGTTTTTTTAAAATTCCAATTCATCCTGAGGATAGTCCACGTTTTACATTTACTATCCCTTCACTGAATCATGAAGGTCCTGATCAGAGATATGAATGGAAAGCACTCCCTCAAGGGATGGCTAACAGCCCGACTTTGTGTCAAATTTATGTTAACAAAGCAATCCAGCCACTTAGAAATCAAAATCCTGAACTACAGATATTTCACTATATGGATGATATATTATTAGCACACAAAGCTAAAAACACATTTCTAGAATGTTATGCCACACTTACAAACTTGTTAAAAATTGTAATCTAGAGATATCAATAGATAAAGTACAATTAAATTTTCCAATAATTATTTAGGAGTTCTGTTATTCTCAACCATGGTCCGTCCACCAAAAATTCAAATACAAGTAGATCAACTCAAATCACTTAACGACTTTCAAAAGTTATTAGGAGACATAAATTGGATAAGGCCTTATCTAGGTATACCAACAGGAGAGTTGGGACCTATATTTGATATCCTAAAAGGTCCATCAGATCCAAATTCACCATGGATGTTAACACCTGAAGCAAGAAAGACATTAAAAATCATTGAAACATATATGGGAAATATGCATTTGGATAGAATTGATATAAGTTTGCCTTTATTATTTATTGTACTACCAACAAAAAATATTCCTACAGGAGTATATTGGCAAGAAGGTCCATTATTATGGATACATTTATCTTATTCTTCTAACACTGTTCTTACTAGGTATCCTGAGGCTGTTGGACAATTAATACTCAAAGGAATAAAAGCAGCAAAGGGAGTGTTTGAAATTTCTCCCAATAAAATTATTACTCCGTATACTATGAATCAAATTGATGAATAAGCTATTGAGTTATATACTTGGGCAATAATCGTGGAAATCTAATGTTTCACTTGATAACCACTTACCATCTAATCCTTTATTGTCTTTTTGGTCATTGCATCCTGTAATTTTTCCAAAAATGACAAGAAATACACCTATCATGAATGCTCCAAATATATTCACTGATGGGTAAAATAATGGTACAGCAGCAATAGTTACACCTGATCAAACTTTTACATTTTTAGTACCCAAACAATAAGCTCAAAAGGTAGAGCTTAATGCAGTATTACAAGCTTTTGAGATGTTTAAAGATTCTGTATTTAATTTATTTTCTGATTGTCAGTATATAGTTAATGCTGTAGTATCCCTTGAAGATGCTGGTAGGATTTCCCCTTCCTCTACTGTTTTCTTTTTGCTTTCCACTACACAAAGTCTAATCTGGGACAGAAAAGATCCATTCCTTATAGGACATATCAGGGCACATACAGGATTGCCTGGAGCCCTTAGTTTGGGCAAAAATTTAGCAGATAAAACTACACATGATATACATATTTTCTCTACACTAGAAGAAGTTATAAATTTTCATAAAAGGTTCCATGTCAATGCTAATACTTTACAAAAGCATTTTAAAATAACTAAGGAACAAGCTAGACAAATAATAAAACAATGTCAAAATTGTGTGACCTTTTTACCACAAGTTAATCTTGGAGTCAATCCTAGAGGATAGATACCTAACCATATTTGGCAGATGGACATCACACACTTGCCAGAATTTGGAAAATTAAAATATTTGCATATTACAGTTGATACTTCTTCTGGATTTTTGATGGGCTCCCTTCATGCCAGAGAAAAAACTAAATATGTTATAGCTCATTGCTTACAAAATTTTGCCACTGTGGGCGTTCCAAAACAGTTAAAAACAGATAATGCCCCTGGTTATACTTCTACCTCTTTTAAACAATTTTGCTCATCATTTGGCATTACTCATATAACAGGAATCCCATACAATCCACAGGGACAAGGCATAGTTGAAAGAGCTCATTAAACTATTAAAATGTACTTATTAAAGCAAAAAGACGGAATTGGGAAGGGGTATATATTCCCCAAAGATAAACTTAAAATAACCCTTTTTAGTCTAAACTTTTTAAATTTGGATTCATCAGGACTTAGTGCTGCAAAAAGGCATATGTGTCCAAAAAATGTACATAAGCCCAAGGTACTTTGGAAAGATATTCTAACAGGACAATGGAAAGGTCCTGATTTTGTGTTGTTCCATTTTGTTTCATTTTTGTCTCAGTTTTGTTTGGTGTTATCTTTTCGGTTGTATTATAATAGAAACATGGGATCAGAAATTAGTAAAAAACAAATTGAAAGAGTGTTAAGTAAATTGTTAGAGGAAGGAGGCATCCCAGTAAAATTAAGAGCAGTCAGGGCATACGTTGATAGAATACAAAAATGTAGCCCATGACTTTTTAAGGAGGAGTTGTTAAATATATCACAATGGAACTATCATGGTGAAGATTTTAAAAGATTAGAAAAGAAAAGCCCAGGGACTCCGCCAGTTGGCACATTGTCATTGTTTGCTTAGTCCAAAGCCTTCAGTTCAGACAATGGTAGAGGAAGGAGAAGACATATTGATTCAAGTAAAAGAGAAGGTCTCTTGAGCTAGTCAGACAGAGGAAGAAAGTTTAGAGCAGAAAAAGCCATCAGGGGAAAAGTTACAACAGGAGACTGCTACTAACTTTTTTCTATCTCCAGAGGGTGTAAGTGTCCAACCAACAGCGCCACCTCCATATGCTGGGAGGCCCACAACCCCCGCAGTTGATAGTCTGGATCCTGAGACAGGATCTCAAATGTTAACATGCCCTGTATTTGAGCAGACAGGAGGGCAGCAAATTGACCATGCTTTACATTTCAAAAAAGTGAAGCAGCTAAAAGAGGCTGTAACATCCTATGATCCTCAAGCACCCTTCACTGTAAGCATGGTCGAATCCATTATCAATTTGAACATGACGCCAGCAGATTGGGCTAATATGTGTAAAGCTGTGCTAAATGGAGGATAATACCTGTTATGGAAGGTTGTCAATGAGGAATTTTGCAAGGAGATGGCTAGGCAAAATGCAGCAGCTGGTTATCCTCAGAGAAATCTAGATATGTTGTTAGGAAAGGTACCTTATGAGGATCAGCAGCAACAAATTGCATATGATCCTGGCGTATACTTACAAATTGCTGTAGATGCGGTTAGCGCATGGAAGATTTTTGAAGGACATGGAGGTTTACAAGGTCAATTATCTAAGGTAATACAAGGAGCTAATGAACCTTACACTAAATTTGTAGATAGGCTTATTCAAACAGCTACCAGAGTTTTTGGGAATACAGAATAAGCAATGTCATTAATAAAACAACTGGTGTTAGTAAAGGACGCAAGAAAAGATCACTGACTCCAATTAAAATCAAATTAAAGCAAGCTTATTATTTCGACCGGCCGGGATGCCCTTCCCTCCCAAAACAGCGGAAACAAGACAGCACCCCAGGTTTCCTTCAGCCCAGATTTATAGCCCAGCAAGTTACACAAAGGGGGGTAACAGAACTCTGACAAGCATCATACTAATGGTAGTTTACATTTTTTGCTGGCCCCAACATCAGAATTTATGAGGACCGTTAGAGCCTCAGAGTGTCGTTGTCTGTCCAGGGAAGGCCAATATTTATGAGTTATCACTAAAGTTTCAGAAAGGGCTGCTATCTGGTCAGAGAACCAGGCATGGGTGAGTTCAAGGCACGGGCAGGCATTCCAAGCAGATTGAGAATTTGCAGAAATTTATAGTAAAGCCAAAATTATCCTTTTAATTGCTTTTTGTCGAGATTGCTCCAAATTTTAAGAAAAGATCAGGTTGGGTCTATCATTCCCCCCTTTTTTTTATGTGTCCCTCTCAAATCTTTGATAGGGTAGGGGAAGAGCACTGAATGAATATTAACCCCTCAGGTAACAGTCTCCAACTTTTTATAATTCACCCAAAACTGATCTCCCTGATTTGATCTGACTTAATTAATTACTTTATATTGACAGTCTATTTTTGGCTCCATTGTTGTAAGAAGAGAGGCGTTGCTCATTTTGGCTTCTTCTGATCTGAGAGGGGGTGACGTGAGGGGGCACGGCATGAGGGACATGAGTTGCCTTTTAGAAGTCAGTTGAGGGACATGAGTTGCCTTTTAGAAGTCAGTTGCCTTTTAGAAGTCTGGCTGGGGAAAAACAGGTTGTAAAGTCATCTAGGGATGGGTGCTTCTATGAGAGAAACAAAAACCATGAGTACTGAATAAATGTTTCAGCAGCTGGAACATGTCACTGTATAGAAGTTCCCTCACCAGGCTTTAACATCCCCAGTTATCAGGACTATAAGTATAACATTTAACTTTTAGTGTTACGGTTGTCCCTCCCCATAAGATGCAGTTTAATAATTTAATGTCATATAATCTTGCAAAATCCTTTTACTAGTATGAGCTCTGTGTCTAATAGAGAAACCCTTAATTCTGTTACTCAGGGATGGATAATCATACTAGCAAACACCAAGCCTACCTGTGTAGGTTAGGAATATCTTGTCTCTGGCAGCTCCTCTTGATAGTCTCTTTTTATACTTATCAGGTGTTTCTGTCTGAGAATCCTTCTTTGTAGCCTCCAGTATTACTTATTTTGGGAGGCTAACATAAAGTGTATACATTAAATTATTATTATTACTACTATTATTATTATTATCATCATCATTATTATTTAAAATGCCCAGGAATGGTTGTGTTTTGGTTTTAATGTCTTTGCTAAGTGTTTAAGCAGTCAAACTGACTTTTTTTCTATCTATTGTTAACAGTCAGCTGAGCTTTATGGGAATCATTTCTGGGGAAACTTGAGAGCACCTTCTCAGTTCTGCTAGTGTCATTTGTGCTAGGATGGGTCCAGGTCTTGCTTGACCATGTGGCTTCCCTCGGAAGCATCAGGGATGTCTCCCTTCTCTGATGACTCTTCTCTTCATAGCAAATGAACTGATTGGCTTTCTGTTCTCCAGTGGTCTCATTAGTCTCCCTGATCGGGAGGTTATGTGGCCCAGAGTTGTGAAGCTCTTTAGAGAAGTCCCCTGTTCCCTTGATTGAGACTGACTCAGAGGGCAAGAGCAAAATGTTGGATAAGGACTTATCTAGGTATACCAGCAGGAGAGTTGGGACCTATATTTGATATCCTAAAAGGTCCATCAGATCCAAATTCACCCTGAATGTTAATGCCTGAAGCAAGAAAGGCATTAAAAATCATTGAAACATATGTGGAAAATATGCATTTGGTTAGAAGTGATATAAGTTTGCCTTTATTATTTATTGTACTACCAACAAAAATTATTCCTACAGGAGCATTTTGGCAAGAAGGTCCATTATTATGTATACATTTATCTTATTCTCCTAATACTATTCTTACTAGTTATCCTGAGGCTGTAGGACAATTAATACTCAAAGGAATAAAAGCAGCAAAGGGAGTGTTTGGAATTTCTCCCAATAAAATTATTACTCCATATACTATGGATCAAATTGATGAGTTAGCTAATAAGTTAAATACTGGGGAAATAATCGTGTGAAAATCTAATGTTTCATTTGACAACCACTTACCATCTAATCCTTTATTGTCTTTTTGGTCATTGCATCCTGTAGTTTTTCCTAAAAAGTCAAGAATCACACGTTTCATGAATGCTCCAAATATATTCACTTATGGTTGAAATAATTGTACAGCAGCAGTAGTTACCCCAGATCAAACTTTTACATTTTTAGTACCCAAACAATTAGCTCAAAAGGTAGAGCTTAATGCAGTTTTACAAGCTTTTGTGATGTTTAAAGATTCTGTATTTAATTTATTTTCTGATAGTCAGTATAGTTAATGATATAGTATCCCTTGAAGATGCTGGTAAGATTTACTCTTCCTCTACTGTTTTCTCTTTCCATTCCACTATACAAAGTCTAATCTGAGACACAAAAGATCCATTCTTCATACGATATATAAAAGCACATACAGAATTGCCTGGAGCCCTTAGTTTGGGCAATGATTTAGCAGATAAAACTACACATGATATACACATATTCTCTATACTAGAAGTAGCTACAAATTTTCATAAAAGGTTCCATGTCAATGCTAATACTTTAAAAAAGCTTTTTAAAATAACTAAGGAACAAGCTAGACAAATAATAAAACAATGTCAAAATTGTGTGACCTTTTTACCACAAGTTAATCTTGGAGTCAATCCTAGAGGACTGATACCTAACCATATTTGGCAGATGGACATCACACACTTGCCAGAATTTGGAAAATTAAAATATTTGAATGTTACAGTTGATAATTCTTCCGGATTTTTGATGGGCTCCTTTCATGCTGGGGTAATAACTAAAGGTAATATAGCTCATTGCTTACAAAATTTTGCCACTGTGGGCGTTCCAAAACAGTTAAAAACAGATAATGCCCCTGGTTATACTTCTACCTCTTTTAGACAATTTTGCTCATCATTTGGCATTACTCATATAACAGGAATCCCATACAATCCACAGGGACAAGGCATAGTTGAAAGAGCTCATCAAACTATTAAAATGTACTTATTAAAGCAAAAAGACGGAATTGGGAAGGGGTATATATTCCCCACAGATAAACTTAAAATAACACTTTTTACTCTTAACGTTTAAAATTCGGATTCATCAGGGCTTAGTGCTGCAGAAATGCATATGTGTCCAAAAAATGTTCATAAGCCCAAGATACTTTGGAAGGATATTCTAACAGGACAATAAAAAGGTCCTGACCCAGTAATTGTCTGGAGTAAGGGGTCTGTATGTGTGTTTCCTCAGGGATAACAGCAGCTGATTTGGATTCCAGAGATTAACTAAGGTTCTTACCCAGTGATTGTCTGGAGTCGCAGGTCTGTTTGTGTGCTTCCACAGGGAGAACAGCAGCCGATTTGGATTCCAGAAAAATTAACTAAAGCGATTTCTACAGACCAAAAAGAAGATGATTTGGCTCAAATCCATAACAACTGATATCCAAAACTCCAGTTTGGCTATCCTTACATCTGCGACAGAACCAAGATGCTTTTTTCAATATGTATTTTATTATTACCCTTTCCCACATCATGAAGTTCTATTTTGTTTTTTGAGCTCATACAGACCTAGGTTAATGTTTTGCTGATCAGTTCTATTTTTTGACTATAGAGTTTTTAAACATTGCAATGGAGATTTCACCTGTAAAAATTATAAGGCCTTTACTATTATGTTATGAGTTGTATGTATTATATTATGTGTCCACACTTGTGTTTTGTGTTGTATGTTTGTATGTATTTATGTCCATATATCATATATGATGAGCGCTCATGAAAAAAATGGATCGAATTTTTTTTTATTCACATGATTTAAATGGTTTAATTTAAATTGGTTAAACAGCTGTTGAGGATTGTTTTAATATGTGCACAAAAAAGGAGGTTAACAGACCTGTTTGTTTACTTTCATCTTTCCTTTTCATTATATTTAATAATTCTGTTCAGGATAATGTAAATTGTTCAGAAAATTGTTTTCTTTTAGTGCCTGCTGGAATGTTACATAATTTTTTCTTTAGCCATTATTGCCAGAATTCCTATCTTCATCCCAGTGCCGGTGAAGACAAAGATAAAACCAATCTACAGCTTCTGCAATAGCTATCACTGAACTGCTTGCAGAACTTGCCTGGACTATGTATCACTTGTGTGCACTGTGAACTCACTTGTATGCATTGTGAACTATCTGTTGGTGCAGCGACTTGTGGTAGTGTTGGGGTACTTTTGCTGATGGTGTCATCGGTGGTACAATTTTTCCAAAAGGAGCCGTCAATTGGCTTGGTGTATCCTCCTCCCTTCTGCTTGTGATGGCCGTTCAGCTAAAATTTGGAGGCCAACAGAGGTGAGGCAAAGAATCTCACCGCCCCCATGCTGGTACAAAAGCCTATCCATAGGTGGATAGGCTGGTACAAAGGCCTATCCAGGACCAGTAGTCAATGATGGGTAAGATCCAATTGCAATGGTACCAAGCTAAGACAGGAGGCTGAACCCTTGAGGTGAGCTCATCTGATGACGGGTAAGGACCATATGTAGTATTTGACAACCTAAGGCAGGCACGGTCTCTAAGCCACATGCTTATTTTTTAAACAGAAAGGGGGAGATATTGAGAGCCACAGCCAAAAGGGCCCCAGCAAACTTCCAGCTGCCAGCTGATGATTGGCTCACAGCAGACCCAGCAAACTTCCAGCTTCCAGCTGATTGGCTCCTTTGCGGTGATGCTCATTGGGCTGTTTCCCTGCCCATTCACATCATGGAGCTCCTCATTGGGATACTTTTTTTGGCTCCGCCCTTGTGACCCAGCCAATCGGCCTCAAGAGCAGAAGGAGTGGGGTGGTTGAGAGGCTTGTGGGAAGCTGGTGGTGGCAGTGAGGCTCTGAGGGAATTCCTGAAGAGCTCGTGTGGTGCATAGTGTGTGTTCTAAAAATAAAGTTCATTTCTGCTTGATAAGTGGCTCATGAATAGGTTTAGGGTTATGGTAAGGGATAGGGTTAGAAAAAGTGATAGAGCTACTTTGAACGTTAGTATTAGTCTTAGGGCTAGGGTTAGGGTTAGGGTTAGGGATAGGGCTATATTAGGGCTAGTGTTAGTGTTAGGATTAGGCCTTTGGTTAGGGTTAAGTTTAGGGTTACATTTAGGGTAAGGTATTGGGTTATAGCTAGGTTGAGGGCTAGGGCAAATGTTAGTATTAGGGTTAGGGCTAGGGTTAAGTTTACAGTTATGATTAAAGCTACGTTCAGGGCTTGGTTGAGGGCTAATCTTTGTGTTAGTGTTAGGGCTAGTATTAGGGCTAGGGCTAATGTCAGGTCTAGGGTTACAGTTAGGGATAGATTTAGTGTTAGGTTTATGGATTAGTCCAGTGTAGAGTTTAGGTTTATACTAAGGGTCAGTTTTAGAGCTAGGGTTATTATTAGGGTCAGGATCAAGGTGAGGGTTTGTGTTAGGTTAGGGTTTAGATTTAGGACTTGAATTATAATTAGATTTAGTGTTAAGGTAATGAAAGGGTTAGGTTTAGGATTTAGGTGTGGTTTAGTGTAATGGATAGGGTTAGGATTAGGTCTAGGTTTAGCATAAGGGTTGGGTTATCATTAGAGTAATGGATAGGGTTAGACCTAAGATTAGGGATAGGGTGTTGTATAGGATTAGGGCTTTTGTTTGGGTTAGGGTTAGGTTTACATTTAGTGTTAAAGCTAGGTTTGGGGGCTTGGGATATGACACAAGAAGTAGCATGCTCGCCTGGCATGCATGGGGCATTGAATTCGATACTCAGCACCACATAGCAATAAAATAAAGATGTTGTGTCCATCAAAAACTAAAAAAAATATAAATAAATATTAAAAAGTAGGTTTAGGACTCATATTAAGGCTAGGTTTTGGTTTAGGTTAGGGCTAGGGTTAAGGCTCCAGCTGATGTACGAAGTAGTATTATGATTAGAGCTAGTGATATGGTCAGGGTTAGGGCTAGGTCTAGTGTTAGGGTTAGGTTTATGGTTATGATGATGTTTATAGCTAGGTTTAATGTTAGGGTCAGAGTCAGGGTCTGGATTAATTTTCAGGTTAGGATTAGGACTAGAATTAGAGATAGAATTAGGGCTAGGTGTAGTGTTTGGTTTAGGTTAAGTGTTAGGGTTAGGGTTATGATACTGTTTGTTTTAGGGCTGGGGTAGAGTTAGGGCTAGTTTTGTGATTAATGTTAGGATTAGGGCTAGTGTTAGTGTGACGTTTAGGCTTAGGTTTAGGGTTATATTTAGAGTTATATTTAGATGTATTCTTTGAGCTAGGGGTAAAGATAGGGCTCGAATTAGGGCTAAGTTTAGGGCTAGGTTTAGGATGACAGTAAGGGATGGGGTTAGAACTAGGTATAAGGCTAGGACGAGAGTTTGAGTTACTCTTAGGGCTAGGGTCAGGGTTGATTAGGGATAGATCTAAATTAGGGCTGGGATTAGGACCAGGATTAATGTTAGGGTTAGCCCTAGGTTTAGGGCTAGGTTTAGGGTTAAAGTTATTTTCAGTTTAAGGGATAGGATTATAGCTACTTTTAGGACTAGGTGAGGATTAGAATTATGGTTCTTGTTTGATTAGATTTATGATTAAGATGAGGTTTATGTGTAGGATGTTGGCTAAGGTTTGTGTTAGGATTAGGACTAGGATTAGAGCTAGGGCTAATGTCAGATCTAGGGTTACAATTAGAGAGAGTTTTGAGGTTAGGTTTATAGCTAGGTCTATTGTAAGGGACAGGTTTCTTGTTAGCATCAGGTTTAGAGCTATGGGTATTATTAGGGTCAGGTTCAGTGTTAGGGTTTTTATTAGATTAAGGTTTAGGTTTAAGGCTCGAGTTATCATTATAGTTAGGGATAGGTTAATGATAGTTTTAGGTTTTGAGTTCAGGTTAAGTGTAGGGTAATAAATAGGTTTAGGTTTAGGGATAGGATTAGGGTTCGGCCTAGGGTTAGCAGAAGTGTTAGGGTTATCATTAGGGCAATGAATAGGATTAGAGCTAGTGATAGGGCTAGTGTTATGCTTAGGATTAGGTCTAGGGTTAGGCTTAGGTTTAGGGTTAGGGCTAAGGTTAGGGTTATGGTTAGCTTATGGTTAAATCTAGGGTTGGTCTTGGGTTAGGGCTAGGTTTTGCAATAGGTGAAGGATATGGCAAAGGTAAGAACTTTGTTATGATTATGGCTAGTTTTAGGTTACTGTTAGATTTAAGTATAGTTTTAGGGTTAGGTTTATGGATAGGGTGATGTTTACAGCTAGGGTTAGTGTTAGTGTCAGTGTCAGTGTTCAGTTTAGAATTATGGTTAATGTGAAAGCCAGAATTAGGACTAGGATTAAGTCTCGGGTAAGGGTTAGTGTTTGACTTTTGGCTAAGTATTATTGTTAGGGCTAGGGCTAGGTTTTTCTTTAGGTCTAGGGATAGAGTTATGAGTAGATTAGGATTAGATTTAGGTCTAGGGCTAGTGTTAGGGTTAGTTTTAGGTATAAGGTTATCGTAGGGCTAGTGTTAGTGTTCCATTTAGGGTTAGGTTAAGGTTTAGACCTATGATTAGTGTTAGGGTCAGAATAAGGGTCAGGGTTAGGGTTAGGTTTTGGGTTAGGTTAAGGATTAGGGTTAGGATTAGGATTAGCATTAGGTTCAGGGTTTGGCATAGGTTAAGGGATAAGGTTAGAGCTAGGATTGGGGCTAGGGTTGGGGTTAAAGCTAGTTTTAGGGCACAGATTAAAGCTGGTTTTTGTGTTAGTGTTATGACTAGGGTTAGAGCAATGGCTAATGTAAAAACTAGGGTTTCTAGTGTTAGTTTTAGGGTTATGGTTATGGGTTAAACCTCTAGTGTTAGAATTAGATTTAAAGTTAGGGTGAAGTTTAGAGCTAGTGTTAGTGTTAGGTTAATAATCAGGGTCAGGTGTAGTTTTAGGGTTAGGGTTAGGACTCGAATTTATGCTTGGATTACCATAAGTGTTTGCATTAAGGTTAGGGTGGTATTTAGAGCTAGGGTGAGTGTTAGGATATGAGTCAGAGTTAGGGTTAGTATTAAGGTTAAGATTAAGACTCAAATTAGGGCTAGGGTTAGGTCTAAGTGTAGTGTTAATATTTGGTTTAAGTTAAGGTTTAGAGTTAGGGCTATTGCTCGGTTTTGTTTTACTGCAAGGGTTAGGTTTAGGGCTAGTTTTATGATTAGCATTAGTGATAGGGCTAGTGTTAATGTTAGGTTTAGGCTTATGGTTAGGGTTAGATTTCGAGTTAGGGTTAGATCTAGGATTAGGACTAGGATTAAGGATTAGGCAATGGTTATGGGTGGGTTTAGGGCTATGGTTATGGCTAGGGTAATGATTACAGTAATGGATAAAATTAGATGTAGGGATAGGGCTAGTGTGAGATTTAGATTTACTCTTAGGGCTAGGGTTAGGGTTAGGGTTAGGGATAGAGTTAAATTAGGGCTAAGATTAGGGCTAGGGTTTGTGTTCACCATAGGCCTAATGTTAGGGTTAGGGTTAGGGTTAAGTTTAGTGTAAGTAATATCATTATATCTAGGTTTAGAGAAAGAATGAGGGTTACAATTAGGGTTAGGGCTATGGTTAGGGTTAGGTATATGATTAAAACTATGTTTGGGGATAGAATGAGGGTGACGGTTCATTTTAGTGCTAGGGCTAGGATTAGGTCTAAGCCTAATATCAGATCTAAGGTTGTGGTTAAAGATAGGTTTAGGTCTAGTTTTATGGCTAGATGTAATGTAAGGGTTAGGTTTAGGGTTAGGGTCAGGTTTAAAGCTAGGGGTATTATTAGGGTCAAGTTCTGGGCTAGAAGTTTGAGATAGTTTAGGTTTAAATTTAGGGCTCAAATTAGCTTTATGTTTAGTGTTAGTGTAATGAGAGAGTGAGGTTTGGAGTTTAGGTTTGGTTTAGTGTAATGCATAGGTTTCATTTTAGGGATAGGGTTAGGTTTAGCTGTAGGTTTATGCTTATGGCAATGGATAGGGTTAGACTAGGGTTAGGGCTAGGGTTATAGTTTTTATTAGGGCTAGCATTACGATTAGGGTTAGGGTTAAAACTCCAAATAGGGCAATTATTTGGGCTAGGTTTTGGGTTAACTTAGTGCTAGGGTTAGGGGTAAGGCTAATGTAAGTACCAGGGTTACAATTAGGGTCAAATTTGGGTTTAGGGTTAGTGGTAGGTCTAATGTTAGGTTTAGGGTTATGGTTAGGGTGATGTTTAGACTAGGGTTAGTATTATGGTTAGAGTCAGGGTCAGTGTTAGTTCCAGTTTTCAGCTTAAAACTAGAATTAGAGCTAAGGTTAGGGTTAGGGTTAGGGTTTGGTTGAAGTTAAGGGTTAGGGTTAGGGCTTGGCTCGGTTTTGTTTTAGGGCTAGGGTTAAATTTAGATTTAGATTTAGGATTAGGGCTAGGGTTAGGCTTAGGTTTAGGGTTTGATTTAGAGTTAAAATAGGTTAGGGTTAGAGCTCATGATAGGGCTAGGGTTAGGGCTAGGTTTAGGGCTAGGATTAGGGTTCCAGAAAGGGATAGGGTTAGAACTAGGGATAGGGCTAGGTTGACAGAGTTAGTCGTAGGGCTAGGGTTAGGGCTAGGGTTAGGAATAGGACTAAATTAAGACTAAGATTAGGGCTAGGGTTAATTTTTGGGTTAGACCTAAATTTAGGTTTAGAGTTAGCATTAGGGCTATGTTTAGGGCTAGGATAAGGGCTGGGGCTTGTGTTAAGTTTAGGGATAAGATTAGGGCTATGGCTAATGTCAGGTCTAAGCTTACATTTGAGGATAGTTTTAAGATTAGTGATATGGCTAGGTCTAGTGTGAGTGTTAGGTTTAGTGTAAAAGTCAGCTTTAGAGCTAGGAGATTTATTAGTTTCAGGGTCAGTGTTAGAGTTTGGTTGAGGTTAGAGTTTAGGTTTAGGTCTTGAATTAGCATTAGGGTTATGGTAAGTTTTAGGGTTATGGTTAGGGAGAGTGCTAGGGTTATGTTTAGGCTAAGGTTTAGGCTTTGAGCTAGGGTTAGAACTAAGGTAAGGGTTAGAGTTAGGGATAGGACTAGGGTTAGGGTTAGGGTGTTGGTTATGCTAAGGGTATGTTTAGGCCTTCATTAGGGTTAAGTTTTTTGTTTGGTTTAGGCCTAGGTTTAGTGCTATGTGTAATTTAAGATCTAGGTTTCTGATTAGAGCTAGTTTTAGGGTTAGGTTGATGGCTAGGTCTAGTGTTAGTTTTAGGTTTTGGGTTAGGGTCAGGTTTAGAGCTAAGTTTAATGTTAGTGTCTGGGCCAGTGTTCAGGTGTGTGGGTAAGGGTAATGATAGGCTTGTGCTTAGAGTTTACATTAGGTTTAGGGTAATTGATAGTGTTCGGGTTAGTGATAGTGTTAATGTTAGGCCTAGGGTTTGCATTAGGGTAAGAGTTATGTTAAGTATAATGGATAGGATTAGAGCTAAGTTTAGGGCTAGGTTTATGGTTAAGAATAGGTCTTGAATTAGGGTTAGTGTTAGGGATAAAACTAGGATTAGGCTTATGTTTATGTTTAGCGTAAAGGTTAGATTCTGAGCTAGGTTTAGGGCTAAATGAGTGTTAGGTTTAGGGTTACTAGTAGGGATAAAACTATAGTTGTCATAGGGTTAAGGTTAGGATTAGGACTAGGGACATCATTAGAGATAGGGATATGGTTAGGGTAATGTATGATTAGATGTAGATATAGGGCTATGTTTAACGTTAGTTTGTGGTTTAGGCTTAGATTTAAGGTTATAGTTATGTTTAGGTTTATAGTAAGTGTTAGGGTTTGAGCAAGGGTTAGATCTCTGGCAAGTGTGAGTTTTAAGGTTAGGTCTAGGGTTAGTTTTCCAGTTAGGTATAGGTTAATAAGCCTAGTATTATCAATAAGATGAGGTTTAGGTTTAGAATAATGGGTAGGCTTAGAGCTAGTTTTAGGGCTAGGGTTCAGGTTAGAAATAGGGCTAGATTTAGGTTTATATTTAGGGATAGGTGTAGATTTATGTTTAGAATAATGTTTAGGATTTGAGCTAGGATTAGGATGAAGGCAAGTGTTAAGTTAGGGTTAGGGCTAGTGTTAGGGTTAGGGTTATGCTTAAAGCTTGATTTAGGCCTAGGATTAGCTCTAGCTTTTTTGTTAGGTTTAGGCCTAGGTTTAGGGATATGGGTAATGTAATATCTAGGATTCTGTTGAGGGCTAGTTGTATGGTTAGGGTTATGGCTAGGTCTAGTGTTAGGTTTAGATTTTCGGGTAGGGTCATATTTAGAGATAGGTTTACTCTAAAGGCAGGGTCAGTTTTTGGGTTAGAGTTAGAGTTAGGGTTACAACCAGAATTAATACTAGGTTTAGCTCTAGGGGTAGGGTTTGTGTTTGAGTTAGGTAAAGGATTCATGTTAGGGATAGGGCTAGATATATGTTTAGGTCTAGGGCTAGAGTGTAGGCTAGATTTAGAATTTGGTTTAGGTCTAGGTCTAGTGTTAGGTTTTGTTCTAGGATTAGCGTCAGTTTTAGACCTAGGGTTAGTGTTAGGGTCAGAATAAGGTTGAGGGTTAGTGTTAGGTTTTGAGATAGGGTTAGAGCTAGAATGAGGTTTAGGGTTAGGGCTATTGATAGGGTTAGGGTTTTGGTTAGCCTAAGAATTAGATATAGGTCTAGGGTTACCATTAGGGTTACGGTTTTTCTTAGGTCAAGTGATAGCCTTAGAGCTAAGGTAATGCTAGATTTATGGTTAGGGATAGAGTTAAATATGGGTTTAGATCGGGTAAGGCTAGTTTTTGTGTTAGGGATAGGGCTAGATTTTTGCACTGGCTAATGTAAGAGCTAGGGTTACAATTAGGGTTAGTTTTAGAGTTAGGATTAGGGGTAGGTCTAGTGTTAGGTTTAAGTTTAAGATTAGGGTAATATTTAGAGCTAGGTTTATTGTTCGGATATGAGTCAGCATCAGGGTTATTTTTTGGGTTAGGGTTATGACTCAAATAAGGGCTAGGTTTAAGACGAGGGCTGTGTTTAGACATAGGGTGACTCTTAGGATTTCATTCAGGGTCAAGGGTAGGTTTAGTGTTTTTGTAAGGGTTAGGTTTAGGGTTGGGGCTAGGGTTTTCATTAGGGTTAGGATTAAGTTTAGAGTAATAGATTGGGTTAGATGTAAGGTTAGGTGTATGGTTAGGTTTAGGTTTAAGTTTAATTTTAGTGCTAGGTTTACTGGTGGTTTAGTGTAAGGGTTAGGTTTTGAGTTAGGGTTAAGGCTATAGCAAGGTTTAGGTTTAGGGTTAGGTCTAGGGTTAGGGTTATGGTTTGGGTTAGGGTTTCGGGTAGGGTTAGGGATAGGGTTATCATTCGAGTTAGGTTAGGGTTAGAGTTAGGGTAATGGCTATGATTAGAGCTAGTGATAGGTCTAGGGTAAATGTTAGGATTAGGGCTATGGTTAAGGGTTATGGTTAGGGATAGTGCCAGGTTTATGTTTAGGCTAAGGGTTAAGCTTTGAGCTAGGGTGAGGACTAAGGTAAGGGTTAGGTTTAGGGTTAGATCTAGGGTTATGGTTAGGGTGAAGGTTATGCTTAGGGTAGGTTTAGGCCTCTATTAGGGTTAGGTTTTGTATTAGGTTTAGGCCTAGGGTTAGTGCTATGTGTACTGTAAGATCTAGGATTCTGATTAGAGCTAGTTTTAGGGTTATGACTAGGTCTAGTGTTAAGTTTAGGTTTAGAATTAGGGTCAGGTTTAGAGCTAGGTTTAATGTTAGTGTCAGAGCCAGTGTTCAGGTTAAAGTTGGGGTTAGGGTGAAAGCTAGAATAGGACTAGGGTTAGGTCTAGTGGTAGGTTATTGTTTTTTTAGGTTAAGGGTTATACTTAGAGCTAGGACTAAGTTTTTGTTTAGGTCAAAGGCTAGAGTCATAGCTAGATTTAGGATTAGGTTTAGGTCTAGGGCTAGTGTTGGGGTTAGGTTTAGGTACAAGGTTACAGGTATTGCTAGTTTTAGGTTTTGGTTTAGGTTTAGGGTCAGGTTTAGACATATGATTAGTGTTAGGGTCAGAATAATGGTGAAGGTTAGGGTGAGGTTTGGGGTTAGGATTAGATCTAGAATGAGGGCTAGTGTTAGGACTAATAATAGGGCTATTGTTTGGGTTTGGTTAAGGATTAGGATTAGGATTAGGACTAGAATTAGCAATATGAGTAAGGTTTGGCTTAGTGTAATGGATAGGATTAGAGCTAGATTTAGGGTTAGGATTAGAGTTAGGTTTATGGCTTTTTTTATGGTCAGGGTTAGGATTAAATCTAGTTTTAGGGCTTGAATTAGGGCTATTTTGTGTTAGAGTTAAGGCTAGGGTTTGGCTAAGGCCAATGTAAGAACTAGGGTTATGATTAGGGTTAGTTTTAGGGTTAGAGTTTTGGCTAGGTCTAGTGTTAGAATTAGTTTTAGGGTTAGGGTGATATTTAGAGCTAGGTTTGTGTTTGGATATGAGTCTGGGTGAGAGTTAGTTTTAGACCTAAGACTCAAATTAGAACTCATGGTATGTCTAGTTATGGGTTAGGTTTTGGTTTAGGTTAAGGTTTAGGGTTAGAGCAATGGCTTAGTTTTGTTTATGGCAAGGGCTTGGATTAGGGCTAGTTTTGGGATTAGCAATAGTGTTAGAGCTAGTGGTAGAATGAGGTTTAGGCTTAAGATTAGGGTTAGATTTAGAGTTGTGGTTAGATAGGCTTAGGGCTATGGCTAGGGTTAGGGCTCAGATTAGGTCTATTGTGAAGGTTATGATAACGAATAGGTTTATAATTATAAATATAAATAGGTCTAGGGTGTGTGTTAAAGTTAATGTTAGGGATAGGGGTAGGGGTAGGGTTAATATTAGGGTTCAAATAGGGCTAGTATTAGTGCTATGATTAGTATTAGGGTTAGGCCTATGGTAAGGGCTAGAGTTAGGGTTAGTTTTAGGGGATGGGATGGGTTTATATAGCTAGGTTCAGTGCTAGGGTGAAGTTTATAATTAGGGATTGGGCTAGGATGATGGTGAGGTTTAGAATTAAGTCTAGGTTTAGGGCTAGGATGAGAGCTATGGATTGTGTTATGGTTAGGGCTAGGATTAGGGTTAGGACTAATGTCAGGTCTAGAGTTTTGGTTAGGCATAGGTTAATGGCTAGGCCTATTGAAAGGGTTAGGTTTAGGGTAGGGTCAGGTGTAGAGCTAGATAAATATTAGGGTCAGAGTCTGGGTTAGGGTTTAGCTTGGGTTAAGGTTTAAGATTAGGGCTCAAATTAGCATTAGGGTTAGAGATAGGTTTAGAGTAATGAATACAGTTAGGTTTGCAGTTTAGTTTAGGTTTAGAGTAATGTATAGGGTTAGTATTAGGGATAGGGTTAGGGTTAGGCCTAGGGATAGGGTTAGGGTTAGGCTTATGTTTAGAGTAATGGATAGGTTTAGTGATAGTGTTAGGGCTTAGGTTAAGGTTAGTATTAGGGCGAGGGTTTGAGTTACTCCTAGGGTTTGTGTTAGGGTTAGGTTTAGGGTAATTGTTGGGCTTGATCTAGGGTTAGGGATAGGGCAAGGGTTAGGATTAGAATCAGGGATATGATTAGGGTTAGGGTTAGGGTTAGAGTTAGTGCTAGGGTTAGCATTAGGTTTAGGGTTATGTTTAAGGTAATAGATAAATTTAGAGCTAGGATTTTGGCTCTGGTTACAGTTAGGATTAGGGATAGATTTAGGATTAGGGTTAGAACAAGGGTTATGTTTAGGGTAACTGTTACAGTTTGAGCTAGGGTTAAGGCTAGGGCAAGCATTAGGTTTAGGGTTTGGGCTAGGATTAGGGTTAGGTTTATGCTTAGGTCTAGGTTTAGGGCTTGTATTAGGGCTAGGTTTTGTGTGAGGTTCATGGCTAGTGTTAGGGCTATGGGTAATGTAAGATCTAGGGTTATTGTTATGGCTAGTTTTATGGGTTAGTGTTATAGATATTTCTAGTGTTAGGTTTAAGTTTTGAGTGAGGATAAGGTTAAGAGGTAGGGTTTGTGTTAGGTAAGCATCAGTGTTCACGTTAGCTTTGGGTATATGGTTAGGGCCAGAATTAGGAGTAGGGTTAGGTCTAGGGGTAGGATTAGTCTTTGCTTTAGGTTAATGGTTATTTTAGTGTAGGGCTAAGTTTTGTTTAGGAGTAGGGCTAGAGTTATGGCTATATTTAGGATTAAGTTTAGGTCTAATGCTAGTGTTACCATTAAGTTTAGTTATAGGTTTACTGGAGGGCTAGTGTTAGGGTTAGGTTTAGTGTTAAGGTCAGGCTTTGACCTAGGGTCAGTGTTAGGATCAGAATAAGGGTAAGGGTTAGGCTTAGGCTTTGGGTTAGGGTTAGAGATAGAATGAGGGCTAGGGTTAGGACTAGTAATAGGGTTAGGGTTTGGGGTAAGCTAAGGATTAGTGATAGAACTAGGGTAGCATTAGGGTGAGAGTTTGGCTTGGGGTAAGGAATAGGTTTAGAGCTAAGGTTTGGGTTAGTGATAGGGTTAGGGTTAGGGTTAAAGCTAGTGTTGAGGCTCAGATTAGGGCTAGGTTTTGGTTTAGGGTTAGGGCTACAGCTAATGTAAGAACTAGCTTTATGATTAGGGATAATTTTAGGGTTAGGATTAGGGCTAGGTCTAGTGTTTGGTTAAGTTTAGGGTTAGGGTGATTTTTTTAGAGGTAATTTTAGGGTTAGAGTCAGGGTCAGCATTAGTTGTAGGCATAGGGTTAGGACTAGGTCTAGCATTAGGATTTGGTTTAGGTTAAGGGTTAGGATTAGGGCTCAGTTTTGGTTTAATTTTAGGGCTCGAGTTAGCCATAGGGTTAGGGTTAGTGTTAGAGTAATTGATAGGGTTAAGTTTAGTGTTCAGGTTAGGTTTAGATAAAAATAAGGTTAGTGTTAGCGATAGGTTTAGGGTTAAGCCTAAATAGATAGGGTTAGATTTAGGTTTAGCACTAGGGTTAGTGTTAGGTTTTGCATAAATATTAGGGTTTGAGCTAGGATTAGGACTATGGCAAGGGTTAGGTTTACGGTTAGGTCTAGGGTTATGTTTATAGTTAACATTAGTTTAGGTTTAGGGTTAGGACAAGGGTTAAGTTTACAGTTAGGGTTAGAATAGTTTTAGGGTTAGGGCTAGTGTTATCATGATATTTATAGTTAGGGTTAGAGTAATGGGTGGGGTTAAAGTTAAAGTTAGTCTTAGTGCTAGTGGTTGGGTTAGGGCTAGGATCAATGTAAGGGTTAGGTCTAGAGTTAGAGTTAGGGTTAGACTTGGGGGAAGAGATGGGGTTATAGCAAGGTTCAGAATTAGGGAGAGGGATAAAATTAGAGATAGGGGTAGCGTTAGGGTTTGGGTTAGGATCAAGGCTAGGTTTAGCGCTAGGATGAGGTCTAGCGTTTGTGTTTGGGTTATGGCAAGAATTAAAGCTAGGGCTAATATCAGGTCTAGGGTTATGGTTTAGGAATAGTTTTGGGTAAGATTTATGGCTAGGTTTAGTGTTAGAGTTTGGTTTAGGGTGAGGTTCAAGTTGAGAGCTAGGGGTATTATAATAGTCAGAGTCAGGTTTTGGGTTTGGGTTAGGTTGAAGTTTAGGGTTATGGCTCAAATTAGCATTAGGTTTGAGTTAGTTAGGATAATGTATAAGGTTAGGTTTAGGCTTTAGGTTAGGTTTAGGGCTCAGATTATGTTTAGGGTAATGGATAGGGTTAGGGTTAGGCCTAGGGTTCGCATTAAGTTTATGGTTATCATTAGGGTAATGGATAGGGTTAGAGCTAGTGTTAGGGCTAGTGTTATGTTTAGGATTAGTGCTACAGTTAGGCTTAGTGTTAGGTTTAAGGCTAGGTTTAAGTTTAGGTTATGGGTTAGGGTTTGAGCTAGGGTTAGTGCTAAGGATATGGTTAGGTTTAGGATTAGGTCTAGGGTTAAGATTATGGTTATCATTAGGGTTAAAGTAATGGACATGTTTATATGTCTGGTTAGGGTTAGGTTTAGATTTAGGACTGGGGTTAGTGTTAACTTTAGCATAATTGTTAGGGTTTGAGCTAGGGTAAGGACTATGGCAAGGGTTAAGTTTATGGTTAGGTCTAGGGTTAGGTTTACAGTTAGGGTTAGACTAGGTTTAGGGTTTGGGCTAAGGTTATCGTGACATTTATTTTTAGGGTCAGGGTAATTTATGGTGTTAGTGCTAAGGTTAAGTCTAGTTTTAAATTTAGGATTAGGGATAGGGTTAGGGTTAGAATTAAGCTTATCATTTTCTTATGGTTACATTAAGGGTAAGGGTCATGGATTGAGTAAGTGATAGGGTAAGTTGACGCTTCAGGTTAGTATCAGGGCTAGGGACAGAGTTAGGGTTAGGGTTACAGTTAGGGCTAGGTTTAGCATTTGTTTTAGGCTTATGATTAGGGTAATATTTAGAGTTAGAGCTAGAGTTTGGGCTATGGTTACGGTTAGGATTAGGGCTTGGATTGGGGTTAGGGTTTGGGCTAGGGTTATGTTTAAGGTAAGGGCTAAGTTTTGAGTTAATATAGTGCTAGGGCTAGGTCGAGGATTAGGTTCAGCCTTAGGTTTAGGGACAGGATGATGGTAGGTTTAGGGTTACAGTTAAGTTTATGGCTAAGGTTATCATTAGGGTTAGGAGAAGTGTTACGGTAATGGATATGGTTAGAAGTAGGTTTAGGTTTAAGTTTAGGGTTAGATTTAGTTTTAGGGTTAATGTTAAGTCTATGATTATGTTTAAGTTTATAATACGGGTTAGGTTTTGAGCTAGGATTAGGGCTATGGCGAGTGTTACTTTTAGAGTTATGTCTATTGTTAGTTTTCTGGTTAGGGTTAGGGTTATAGTTAGGGTTAAGGCTAGGGTTATCAATACAGTTAGGTGTAGGGTTAGGTAAGGTGTAGGTTTAGAGCTAGGTTTAGGGTAGGGTTAAGTTTAAGGTTAGGGCTAGGGTTAGGGTTTATAATAACGTATAGGTCTAAGTTTATATTTATGGTAAGGTTAGGCTTTGAGTAAGGTTTAAGACTAAGGCTAGGGTTAGGTTTAGGGTTAGGGTTAGGGCTAGGATTAGGGTTGGGGTTATGCTTAGGGCTAGATTTAAGCTACAATTCACTCTAGGTTTTGTGTTAGGTTAAGGCATAGAATTAGAGCTATGGGTAATGTACGAGCTAGGATTATGATTAGGGCTAGTTGTAGGGTTAGGGTTATGGCTATGTCTAGTGTTAGGTTTAAATTTTTGTTAGGGTAAGGTTTAGAGATAGGTTTAGTGTTAAAGGCAGGGTCAGTGTTCGGTTTAGAGTTAGAGTTAAGGTTAAAGCAAGAATTTGGACTAGGTTTATGTATAGGGGAGGGTTAGTCATTGCGTTAAGTTAAGGGTTATTGTTATGGCTAAGGCTAGGTTTTTGTTTAGCTCTAGAGCTAGAGTTAAGACTAGATTTTGTATTAGGTTTAGGCCTATAGATAATGATAGGGTCTGGTTTAGGTATAAGGTTACTTGTAGGGCTAGTGTTATGGATTGGTCTAGTGTTAGAGTCAGGTTTAGTCCTAGGTTAGTGTTATTATCAGAATAAGGCTCAGGGTTATGATTAATGTTTGGGATAAGATTTGAGCTAAAATCTGGGCTAGGGTTAGGATTATTCATATGGTGAGAGTTTTGATTATCCTGAGGATTAGGAATAGTTCTAGGGTTACCATTAGTGTTATGGTTTTTCTTAGGGTTAGGGATAGGATTAAACCTTGTGTTAGGGGTAGGGGTAGGGGTAAGTTTAGGGTTAAATCTAGGTTTAGGGCTCCAATTAGGGCTAGTTTTTGTGTTAGTGTTACAGCTATGGTTAGGGAAACAGGTAGTGTAAATAGCAGGGTTACAGTTAGGGTTAGCTTTAGAGTTAGGGTGAGGGATAGTTCTATTGTTAGTATTAGATATAAGGTTAGGGTGATATTTAGAGCTAGAGTGGTTTTTAGGATAGGAATCAGGGTCAGGGTTAGTTTTAGGGTTTGAGTTAGGACTCGAATTAGGGCTAGGTTTTCTGTTAGTGTTTGGTTTAAAGTTAGCATCATGTTTAGAGCTAGGGTGAGTGTTAGGTTATGATTCAGGGTCCGGGTTAGTTTTAAGGTTATTGTTAGGACTCGATTAGGGCTAGAATTAGTTCTTGTAGTAGTTTAGGTTTTGGTTTAAGTTTAGGTTTAGGGTTAGGTCTATTGCTTGGTTTTGTTTTAGTCCTAGGGTTAGGGTTACGGCTAGTTTTACAATTAGTATTAGGGTTAGGGCTAGTGTTAGTGTTAGGCTTAGACTTACGGTTAGGGTTATATTTATAGTTAGGTTTAGATTTAGGATTAAGCTAGGATTAAGGATAGGGCAAGGGTTAGGGCCAGGGTTATAGTTATGGTAAGGGATACATTTAGAACTAGGGATAGGGCTAGTGTGAGAGTGTTAGTGATAGGGCTAAAATTAGAGTTAGGGTTTGGTATAGGGTAAAATTATGGCTAGGATTAGGGCTAGGGTTAGTGTTCAGCTTAGGCCTAGCAATAGGGATAGGATTAGGTTTAAGTTTAGGATAAAGAATGGTGTTATAGCTAGATTTAGGCATAGGGTGAGGGGTAGAGTTAGGGTTAGGGTTTGGGTTGGGGTTATGTTTAAGATTAAGGCTAGTTTTAGGGCTAAGATAAGGGCTAGTGTTTGTTTTAGATTCAGGGATAGGATTAGTGCTAGGGCTAATATCAGGTCTAGGGTTATGGTTCAACATAGTTATACAGTTAGGCTTATGGCTACGTCTAGTGTAAGGTTTAGGTTTAGGGTAAGGGTCAGGTTTAGAGCTCGAGGAATTATTAGGATTAGGATATGGCTTAGGTGAAGATTTAGGTTTATGGCTCAAATTAGCATTAGTGTTAGGGTTAGTGTATAGTTAGGGTTTGTTTTAAATTTCAGGTTTAGTTTAGGGTAATTGATACGGTTAGCATTAGTGATAGGTCTAGGGTTAGGCTTAGGGTTAGCATTGAGGTAAGGGTTATGGTTAGGGTAATTGATAGGGTTAGAGCTTAGGTTAGAACTAGAGTTATGGTTAGGAATATGCCTTGAGTTAGGGTTAGAGTTAGTGTTAGAACTAGGGTTAGGTTTAGATTTTGGGTTATGTTTAGCACAAAGTTTAGGTTTTGAGTTAGGGTTAGGGCTAGGTTTAGTGTTAGGTCTAGGAATAGGATTACAGTAGGTTTGGTGTTAGGGTTAGAGTTAGGCTAGGGTTATCATTAACATTAAGGTTAGGGTTAAGGTAACAGATAGGGTTATGTTAGGTTTAGGTTTTGGTTTAGAGTTAGAATTAGTTTAAGATTAGAGCTATGAATATGTTTAGGCTTGTGGTTAGGTTGATGGTTTGATCTAGAATTAGGGCTATGCTGAGTGTTAATCTTAGGGTTACATCTATGGTTAGTTTTCCAGTTAGAGTTAGGTTTAATATTAGGATTTGGGCCAGGATTAACAATAAGTTTAGGTTTAGGGTTAGGGTAATGGGTAGGTTTAGAGATAGGTTTAGGGCTAGGTTATTTTAGGATTTGGGCTAGGGTTAGGGTGACAGTTAGGGATAGGTCTAGGTTTATGTTTAGGGTAAATGTTACGATTTGAGCTATTTTAGGACTAAGGCAAGGGCTAGGGTTATGTATAGGGCTAGTGTTAGACTTAGGGTTATGCTTAGGGCTAGGTTTAGGCCTAAAATTAGCTCTATGTTTAGTGTTAGGTTTAGGCCTAGGGTTAGGGCTATGGGTAATGTAAGATTTAGGGTTATTATTGCGGCTCATTTTAGGGTTAGGGTTATGGCAGTGTCTAGAATTAGGTTTAGATTTTGGTTAGTTTTAGGTATAGAGGTAGGTTTAGTGTTAAAGGCAGGGTCAGTGTTAAGGTTAGAGTAAAAGTTAGGGTTAAAGCCAGAATTATGACTAGGTTTATGTCTAGGGGTAGTGTTATTGTTTGGGTTAGGTAAATGTTTTGTTAGGGCTAGGGTAAGATTTTGTTTAGGTCTAAAGCTAGAGTTCAGGCTTGATTTAGGATTAGGTTTAGGTCTATATCTAGTGGTAGGGTTAGGTTTAGGTATAAGGTTACAAGTAGTGCTAGTGTTAGTGTTTGGTTTAGGGTTAGGGTCATGTTTAGACCTATGGTCAGAATAAGGGTCAGGGTTAAGGTTAGGGTTTGAAATAGCATTAGATCTAGAATGAGATCTAGGGTTATGACCATTAATAGGGTTAGGATTTGGTTAGCCTAAGGATTAGTAATGGGTCTAGGGTTAACATTAGGTTTAAGGTTTTGCTCAGGGTAAGGCATAGGGTTAGGGCTAGAGTTAGGTTTATTGTTAGAGTTAAAGCTAGGTTTAGGGCTCAGATTAGGACTAGTTTTTGTGTGAGGTTTAAGGCTAGGGTTAGGGCAATGGCTAATATAAGAAGTAGGGTTACAATTAGGGTTAGAGGTAGGGATAGGTCAAGTGTTAAGTTTAAATTTAAGATTAGGGTGATATTTATAGCTAGGGTTAGTGTTAGGACATCAGTCAGGTCAGGGGTAATTTTAGGGTTAGGGTTTGGACTCGAATTAGGGCTAGATTTAGTGTTAGGGTTCAGTTTAAATTTAGTGTGGTGTTTAGAGCTAGGATGAGTGTTAGAATATAATTCAGTTAAGGGTTATTTTTAAGGTTATGATTAGGACTCGAATTAGGGCTAGGATTAGATCTAGGTGTAGTGCTAGGGTTTGTTTTAAGTTAAGGATAGTGTTAGGCCTGTTGCTCTGTTTGTTTTAGTGCTATGGTTAGGGTTAGGGCAGGTTTTATGATTAGCTTTTGGGTTAGGGCTAGGGTTATGGTTAGGTTTAGGATTAAGTCTAGATTCAAGATTAGGGCTAGGTTTTGTGTTAGGTTTAGGGCAAGAATTAGGGCTAGGACTAATGTCAGGTCCAGGTTTATATTTAGTGATATTTTTAGGGTTAGGTTTATGGCTGGGTCAAATTAAAGTGTTACCTTTAGGGAAAGGGTCAGATTAAGAGCTGGGGTAATATTAGGGTCAGAGTCAGGCTTTGGGTTTGGGTTAGGCTAAGGTTTAGGGTTAAGGCTCAAATTAGAATTAAGGTTAGAATTAGGGTTAAGTTAATGGATAGTGTTAGGTTTAGAGTTCAGGTTAGGTTTAAGATAGTGATAGGTTTAGGATTAGGCTTAGGGTTAGCATTAGGGTTATGATTATCGTAGTGTAATTTATAGGGTTAGACCTATGGTTAGGGCTAGGGTTATGGTTAAGATTAGGGCTAGAATTAGGGTTAGAGTCAGGGTTAGGGCGAGGGTTACAGTTAGGATTAGGTTTAGGGTACGGTTTAGGGTTGGAGCTAGGATTTTTTTTATGCCTAAGGTTAATTTAGAGTTTGGTCTAGGTTTATGGTCATGGTTAGTGTTACAGTTAGGGTGAAGATTATCATTAGGTTTAGGGTAATAGGTTTAGATGTCAGGTTAAAGATAGGGTTAGGTTTAGGTTAGCCTCAGAATTAGGTTAGAATTAGGGTTAGGATTTGAGCTAGCTTAAATTTAGCATTAGGGTTAGGTTCACTGTTAGTTCTAGGGTTAGGTTTATGTTTAGGGTTAGGGTACATTTAGCTTTCATTCTAGTGTTATCATTAGGGTTTAGTTTAGAGTTAGGGTAATGCATAGGGCTCCAGCTGGGGTTAGGGCTAGGGTTAAGGTTAGAATTAGGGCTGGGGTTAGTTAGGTCTAGGTTTAAGCCTTGGGTTAGTGTTAGGGTTAGGTTAAGAATAAGGGTTAGGGATTGAGCTAGATTTAGGGCTAAGGTGAGGTTTAGGTTACAGTCAGGGCTAGGGTAGGGTTAGGGTTTGGTTTAGGTCTAGGGTTAGCATTAGTTTTAGGGTTATGGTTAGTGTAATGGATAGAGTTAGAGCTAGGTTTTGGGCTATGGTTACAGTTGGGATTAAGGCTAAAGTTAAGGTGAGGTTTAGGCTTTGGGCTAGGGTTATGTTTAAGGTAAGGTTTAGGGTTTGAGCTAGGGTTAGGGATAGAATGAGGGTTAGGGTTATGCTTAGGGTTAGGTTTAGGGCTGTAATTATTGTTAGGTTTTGTGTGAGGTTTAGGGGTAGTGTTAGATATATTGTTTATGTAAGAGCTAGAGTTATAGTTATGGCTAGATTTAGCTAGATTTAGAATTCATTTAGTGTTAGGGTTAGTTTTGGGGTTAGAATAAGTTTTATAGTTAGGGTTTTTGTTAGGGTAAGTATCAGGGTTCAGGTTAGGATTAGGTTTAGGGTTAGGTCCAGAATAAGGACTAGGGTTAGGTCTTGGGGTAGAGTTAGTGTTTGGTTTAGGTTAAGGGTTATTGTTAGGGCTAAGGCTGCAGTTATGGCTATATTTAGGATTATGTTTAGGTCTAGGGCTAGTGTTAGTGTTAGGTTTAGGGTTAGTATTACTGGTAGGGCTAGTATTAGGTTTCAGATAAAATTTAGGGTCAGGTTTAAACCTAGGTTTAGTGTTAGGGTCAGAATAATGGTCAGGGTTAGGGCTAGTGTTTGGGTTAAGTTTAGAGCCAGAATGAGGGCTAAGGTTAGGACTAGGAATGGAGTTAAGGTTTGATGTAGGCATAGAATTAGGGTTAGGACTAGAGTAGCAATAGGGTAAGGGTTTGACCAAGTGTAAGCAGTAGGGTTAGAGCTAGGATTAGGACTAGGTCTAGGGCTAGGGTTAGGGCCAGGGTTAGGGTTAGGGTTCAAGTTAGGGTTAGGCCTTGAATTAGGACTAGGTTTTGTGTTAGGTTTAGTGCTATGACTAATTTAAGAACTGGCATTATGATTAGGACTAGTTTTAGGGTTAGAATTAAGGCGAGGTCTAGTGTAAGGATTAGGTTTAGGGATAGGGTGATGTTTAGAGCTAGGGTTAGTGTTAGGGTCGGAATCAGTGTTAGTATTAGTTCTAGGGTTAGGGTTAGGACTCTAATTAGGGTTATGTTTAGGACTAGGTGAAGGATTAGGGTTTAAGTTAAGGGTTAGAGTCAGTGCTATGGCTCGGTTTTGCTTGAGGGCTAGTGCTAGGGTTAGGGCTAATTTTCAAATTTGCATTAGGGTTAGAGCTAGTGTTAGGGTGTGGTTTAGGCTTAGGTTTAGGGATATATTTAGAGTTAGGGTTAGATCTAGGTTTAGAGCCACAGTGAAGGTTAGGGCTAGGGTTATGTCTGGGGTTTGAATTATCATAAGGGGAAGGGTTAGAACTAGAGATAGGGCTAGGGCGAGAGTTAGATTTAGTCTTAGTGTTAGGTTTAGATATAGGGTTAGAATTATGGCTTAATTAGGGCTAGCATTAGAGCTAGGTTTAGTATTCAGGCTGAGCCTAGGGTTATGGCTAGGGTTATGGTTATGGTTATGGTTAGGTATGATGTTATAGCTGGCTTTGGAACTAGGGCAAGAGTTAAAATTAGGTTTAGGTCTATGATTAGTTTGGGTTAGGTTGAGTATTAAGGCTAAGATTAGGGCTAGAATTTGGGCTAGAGTTTGTTCTAGGGTTAGGACTTCATTAGAGATAGGGCTAATGTCAGGTCTAGTGTTATGGTTAGAGATAGTTTTAGGGTTAAGATTATTATTATTAGGATGAGGTTTATGGATATGGTCAGGTTTAGGGTTCAGATTAGGTTTAGGGTAATGCATAGGTTTAGGGTTAGGACTAGGTTTAGGGTTATCTTAGTGTTAGCATTAGGGTTAGGATTAGGATTAGGGTAATGTATAGGGTTACAGTGGGGTTAGGGCTTGGTTTATGGTTAGGATTAAGGCCAGGGTTAGGGTTAGGTTTTGGCTAATGGCAAAGGATAGGGTTAGAGTTAGGTTTAGGGTAAGTGTTAGGGCTAGAATTAGGGTTATGGCTAAGGTTAAAGTTAGTGTTAGGGCTCTGATTAGGGATAGGTATTGGGTTAGGTTGGGGATAGGTTTAGGGCTTCAGCTAATGTAAGAACTAAGGTTAGGATTAGAACTGGTATTAGGGTTAGGGTTAGGGCTAGGTCTAGGGTTAGGTTTAGGTTTAGGTTTTGAGTGATATTTAGAGCTAGGGTTAGTGTTAGGGTCAGAGTCATGTTCAGGGTTTGTTTTAGGGTTAGGGAGGGGACTTGAATTAGAGATAGGTTTAGGGCTACTTGTAGGTTTAGGGTTTGGTTTACGTTAAAATTTAGGGTTAGGGCTATGGATTGTCTCTTTGTAGGACTAGGGCTAGGTTAGGGCTAGTTTAGGATTAGCATTAGTATTTCGGCTTGTGTTAGTGAGCGGTTTAGCTTAGGGTTGGGGTTAGATTTAGGTTAGGCTTAGATATAAGATTAGGGCTGGAGCTAGGGTTAGGGCTAATATAAAGGAAAGTGATAAGAATATGGTAAGGGATAGGGTTAGCACTAGACATACGACTAGGGCGAGAGTCAGAGTTAGTCTTAGGGCTAGGGTTAGGTTGGGTTTAGCGGTAAATTAGGGCTGGGATTAGGTCTAGCATTTGTATTAGGGTTAGGCCTAGTTTTAGACTTCAGTTTAGGTTTGGGGATAGGGTTAGTTTTAGAGGAAGGGATGGGGTTAGAGCTAGTTTTAGAGCTAGGTCGAATTTTAGAATTTTGGTTAGGGCTAGGATTATGGTTTGGTTTAATAATAAGTCTAGGTTTAGGGCAAGGATAAGGGCCAGGGTTTGTTTTAGTGTTATGGTAAGAATTAGGGCTAGGGCTAGGGTCAGGTCTAGGCTTACATTAGGGATAGATTGAGGGTTAGATTTATGGCTAGGTCTAGTGTAAGGGTTAGGTTTAGGGTAAGGGTCAGGTTTAGAGCTAGGGGTATTATTATGGTTAGAATTAGTTTTCAGGTTTGGTTTAGGTTAGGGTTTAGGTTTAGAGCTTGAATTAGCATTAGGGTTTGGTTAGAGTAATGATAGGTTTAGGTTTAGGGTTCATGTTAGGTGTAGGGTAATTGATAGGGTTAGAGTTAGCAAAAGGGTTAGGGTTAGGCCTAGTGTTATGTTTGTGTTAAGATTAAGGCTAGATTGGGGGTTTGGATGAGAGCTAGGTTTTGTGTAAGGGTTAGGGCAGGTTTTAGAGATAGTGATAATGTCAGGTTTAGGGATACAGCTACAAATATTTATATGGTTAGGTTCATGGCTAGGTCTGATATTAGGTTTAGGGTAAGGGCCAGGTTAAGGGTATGGTGTATTTTAGGGTCAGGGTCAGATTTCAGGTTTGTGTTAGGTTAATTATTAGGATAAAGGCTCAAATTAGCATTAGGGTTAGAATTAGGGTTAGGTTAATGGATAGGTTTAGGTTTATGATTCAGGTTAAAATTAGGGTATTTTGTTGGGTTTTGGTTAATTATAGAGTTAGGGTTTGACCTAGGGTTATTATTTGGGTTAGGGTTATTCTTAGGGTAACGAATAGCATCATAGCTATGGTTAGGCTAGGGTTTTAGATAGGATTAGGGCTAGAGGTAGGGTTAGGTTTAGGGCATGGGCTAGGGTTAGGGTTTGGGTTAAGTTTAGGGTACATGTTAGGTTTTGAGCTAGGGTGAGAGTTAGGTTTAGGATTCTGTCTAGAGTTAGATTTATGGTTCAGGTTAGGGTTAGTGTTAGGGTTAGGGCTAAGGTTATCTTTAGAGTTAGGTTAATGGATAGGGTTATATGTCGGGTTATGATTAGGGGTAGTTTTAGGTTTAGGTTTAGAGTTAGAATTAGAGCTAAGATTATCATTAGAATTAGGATAATGTATAGGGTTAGATGTCAGGTTAGATTTAGGGGTAGTTTTAGATTTAGGGTTAGTGTTAGGGTATGGGAAGAGTTAGAGTTAGAGTAAGGATTAGGATTTTAAGTAGGGGTAAGTCTACGATGAGGGTTAGGTTTAGGGTTAGGTCTAGGATTAGGATTACAATTAGGATTAGAGCTAGGGTTATCATTAGTGTTAAGTTTCAGTTTAGGATAATGGATACTTTTAGAGATAGTATTAGGGCTAGAGTTAACATTATGATTAGGGCTAGGATAGAATTAAGTTTAGTGATAGGGCTAGGGTTATGTTTAGGTTTCAGTTTTGGGTTTTATCTAAGGTTAGGTCTAAGGCGAGAGTTAGGATTAGCGTGAGGGTTAGGCTTAGGGTAAGGAATAAATTTAGGTTAGGGTTAGGGTTATGCTTTGGGGTAGATTTAGGCCTAGGATTACGGCTAGGTTTTGTGTTAGGTTTAGACTAGTTTTAGTGCTATGGTAATGTAAGGGTTATGTTTACCTTTATGGCTAGTTCTAGTGTTTGGTTTAGGTTTCAGTTAGGGTCATTTTATAGCTAGGGTTAGTGTTAGTGTAAGGGTCTGTGTTTGGATTAGGGTTAGGGTTAGGGCTAGGGCCAGAATTAGGATTGGTTAGATCTAGCCGTAAGGTTAGTGTTTGGCTTAGGTTAAGGGTTATCATTAGAGCTAGGGCTAGGTTTTTGTTTAGGTCTTGGGTAAAGATATGGCTAGATTTAGGATTAGGTTTAATCTAGGGCTAGTGTTAGGGTTAGGTTTAGATATAAGGTTATGGGTAGGGCTAGTGTTAGGGTTTGGTTTAGGTTCAGGGTCAGAATAAGGGTCAGGGATACGGTTAGGATTTGGGTTATGGTTATAAGAAGAATGAGGGCTTGGGTTAGGACTAGTAATAGGGTTAGGGTTTGGGTTAGACTAAGGATTAGTTTTAGGACTATGGTTAGCATTAGGGTTGGGGTTTGGCTAGGATAAAGGATAACATTAGAGCTAGGATTAGAGCTAGGCTTCAGGTTAGGTTAGCACTAGTGTTAATGTTAGGGTTAGGGTGAAAGCTAAGGTTAGGTATCAGATTTGGGCTAGGTTTTTGTTAGCATTAGGTTTGAGGTTATGGCTAGTGTATGAACTAGGGTTATGATTAGAACTAGTTTTAGAACTAGGGTTATGACTAGGTCTAGTATTAGGGTAAGTTTTAGGTTTAGGGTGATGTTTAGAGGTAGCTTTAGTGTTAATGTCAGAGACAGGTTCAGGGATAGTTTTAGGGTTAATATTAGGACTCGAATTAGGGCTAGGTTGAGGGCTAGAGGTAAGGTTAGGGTTTGGTTTAGGTAATAGTTTAGGGTTAGTGATATGTCTCAGTTTTGTTTTAGGGCTAAGCCTATGATTAGGGCTTGTTTTAGGATTATCATTAGGGTTAGGGCTAGTGTTAGGGTTAGGTTTATTAGTAGAATTAGGGTTAAATTTAGTGTTGGGTTTAGATCTAGTGTTAGGGCAAGGTTTAAGGTTAGGGCTAGTGTTATTCTAGACTATTTCTAGGAATAAGGTTACGGTAAGTGATAGGGTTAGAATTAGGATTAGTGCTAGGGTGGAGTAGTCTTGAAGCTAGGGTTAGAATCAGGTTTAGAATTAGGTGTAGGGTTAGTGTTAGCGTTATTCCTAGTGTTAAGATTAGGGCTAGGATTAGTGTTAGGGTTACGATTTGGGTTAGGTTTAGGGTAAAATATGGGGTTATAATTACATTTACGGCTAGGGAAAGGGTTAGAATTAGGGTTAGGGTTGTGATTAAGGCTATGTTTGGGCTAGGATTAGAGCTAGTGTTCGTGTTATTGTTAGGCTCAAATTAGGGCTAGGGTGAATATCAGATCTAGGGTTACAGTTAGGGATATGTTTTGGGTTATGTTTATGGTTAGGTCTAGTGTAAGGGTTAGATTTAGAGTAAGGGTCAAGTTTACAGCTGTGTGTATTATTAAGGTCAGTGTACGGCTTAAGGTTTGGTTTAGGTTAAGGTTTAGGTTTAGGGCTCAGATTAGCATTAGTGTCAGAGTTAGGGTTAGGGTAATGAATAGGCTTAGAATTAGGGTTCAGGTTAGTTTTAGGGCAATGGATAGGTTTAGGGATTGCAATAGGGTTAGAGTTAAGCTAAGGGTTAGTATTAGGGTTAGGATTATGATTAGGGTAATGGGTATAATTAGAGCTAGGGTTAGGGCTAGGGTTATGGTTAGGATTAGGGCTAGGGTTAGGGTAGTGGATATAATTAGAGCTATGGTTTGGGTTATGGTTAAGGTTAGGATTAGGGCTAGTTTTAGGTTAGGGTTTGGGATAGGACTAAGGTTATGTTAAGGGTAAAGGTTAGTCTTTGAGCTAGGGTTAGGTCTAAAGCAAGGCCTAGGGTTAGGGTTAGGGCTAGGGTTAGATTTAGGGTTACACTTAGGGCTATGTTCAGGCCTAGGATTTTGGCTAGATTTTGTGTTAGTTTAGGCCTAGGGTTAGGGCCATGGGAAATGTAAGAGCTAGGGTTATGATTAGGGCTAGTTTTAGGGTTAGGGTTATGGTTAAATGTAGTGTTAGGATTAGGTTTTGGGTTAGGTTGAGCTTTGGAGCTAGAATTATGTTAGGGTCAGGGCCAGTGTTCAGGTTAGATTTATTGTTGGGGTTAGTGCCAGAATTAGGACTAGGGTTAGGTTTAGTGGTAGGGTTAGTGTTTGGGTTAGGTTAAAGGTTATTGTTAGGGATAAGGCTAGGTTGTTGTTCAAGTCTAGGGCTAGAAATATGGGTAGTTTTAGGATTAATTTTAAGTCTAGGGATAGTGTTAGGTTTAGGTTTAAGTGTAGGATTACCAGTAGGGCTTATGTTAGGGTTCGGTTTCAGGTTAGAGTCAAGTTTAGATCTATGTTTAGTGTTAGGGTCATAATAAGTGTCAGGGTTAGGGTTTGGGTTTGGGTTAGGTTTAGATCTAGAACGAAGTTTAGAGTTAGGGCTAGTAATAGGGTTAGTGTTTGGGTTAGGCTATGGATTAGGGTTATGGTAATGAATATGATTAGAACTAGGGATACGGCTAGGGTGAGAATTAGAGTTAGTCTTAGTAGCAGTCTTAGGGTTAGGGTTAGTATTAGGTTTAGGGCTAAATTAGGGCTAGGATTAGGGCTAGGAGTAGGGTTTATTTTAAGAGTTATTGTAGGGCTAGTGCTAGGTTTTTGTTTAGGTCTAGGGCTAAAGTTATAGCTATATTTAGGATTAGCTTTGAGTGTAGGTCTAGTGTTAGGCTAGGTATAGGTATAGGGTTACCATTAGCTCTAGTATTAGAATTTTGTTTAGGTTTATGGTCAGGTTTAGACCTAGGGTTACTGTTAGGATCAGATGAGGGTGAAGTTTAGGTTTAGAGGTAGAATTAGGGCTAGGATTAAGAGTAGTAATATAGTTATAGTTTAATTTAGGCTAAGGATTAGGATTAGAACTAGGTTTAGCCTTTGGGTTAGGGTTTGGCTTAGTGTAAGCAATAGGATTAGAGTTAGGGTTAAGGCTAGTGTTAGGGTTAGGTTTTGGACTAGTATTAGGGTTAAACCTAGGGTTAGGGCTCAGATTATGGGTAGAATTTGTGTTAGGTTTAGGGATATGGTTAGGACAATGACTAATGTATGAACTAGGGTTTTGAATGAGGCTAGTTTTAGGGTTAGGTTAAGGCTAGATATAGTGTTAGGGTTAATTTAATGTTAAGGTGATTTTTAGAGCTAGAATTATTGTTACGGTCAGTGTCAGGGTCAGGGTTAGTTTTAGACTTAGTTTTAGGGCTCATTGTAGAGTTAGAGTTTGATTTAGGTTAAGGGTTAGGATTTGGGCTATGGCTTGGTTTTGGTTTATGCTTAGGGCTAGGGATAGGGCAAGTTTTTAGATTAGCATTATGGTTAGGGGTAGTGTTAGGGTTTGGTTTAGGCTTAGTGTTACAGCTAAATTTAGAGTTTGGTTTAGATTTAGACTAAGGCTAAGGATAGAACTAGGACTAGGGCTAGGGAAAGAGTTAGAGTTGGTCTTATGGCTAGGTTTAGGGTTAGGATATTATTAAATAAAGGCTTGGATTAGCACTAGGCTTTGGGTTAGGCCTAGGTTTAGGGCAAGAGTTAGAGTTAGGTTCTGTGTTAGAGTTAGGGCTAGGGTTAGGGCAATGGTTAATGTGAGAACTAGGGTTACCATTATGGTTAGTTTTAGTGTTAGGGTATGGGTTAGGTTTAGTATTAGGGTTAGGTTTAAGGTTAGGGTGATATTAATAGCTAGGTTTCATGTTAGGATAGGAGTTAGGGTCAGGTATAGTATTAAGGTTGGAGTTAGGACTCGAATTAGGCCTAGGGTTACTGTTAGGGTTCAGTTTAAGGTGAGGGCAGTGTTTAGAGCTAGGGTGAGTGTTAGGATATGAGTCAGGGTCAGGGTTGGGTTTAAGGTTAGGGTTAGGACTCGAATTAGGCCTTGGGTTAGTTCTAGTTGTAGTGTTAGGGTTTGGTTTAAGTTATGGTTTAGGGTTTGGTTATGTTAAGAGTTATTGTAGGGCTAGTGCTAGGTTTTTGTTTAGGTCTAGGGCTAAAGTTATAGCTATATTTAGGATTAGCTTTGAGTGTAGGTCTAGTGTTAGGCTAGGTATAGGTATAGGATTACCATTAGCTCTAGTATTAGGATTTTGTTTAGGTTTATGGTCAGGTTTAGACCTAGGGTTACTGTTAGAATCAGATGAGGGTGAAGTTTAGGTTTAGAGGTAGAATGAGGGCTAGGATTAAGAGTAGTAATATAGTTATGGTTTAGGGTTAGGTCTAATACTCGATTTTGTTTTAGTCCTAGGGTTAGGATTAGGGCTAGAGTTAGTGTTAGGCTTAGGCTTAGTGTTTGGGTTAGGGTTAAATGAAATTAGGGTTAGATCTAGGGCTAGGGATAGAACTAAGAATAGGTCAATGGTTATTGCTAGGTTTAGGATTATGGTAAGGGGTAGAGTAAGAAATGGGGCTAGGGTGAGAGTTAGTCTTAGGGCTAGGGTTAGGGTTAGGGTTAGATATAGGGCTCAATTACGGCAAGGATTAGGGCTAGGTTTAGAGTTTAGTTTAAGCCTTGGCTTGGGGTTAGGGTTTAGAGTTAAAGATTAGAGGTTAGGTTTTAGAGTTAGGGCAAAGTTTGGGGTAAGTGATGGATTTATAGCTATGTTTAGTCGTAGGTGAGGATTATAATTAGGGTTAGGGCTGTGGTTAGTATTTAGGGTTATGACTAAGGCTAGGTTTAGGGCTAGGATGAGGGCTAGGCTATATTATTTGGGGTTAGGGCTAGGATTAGTGCTAGTGCTAATTTGAGGTCCAGAATTATTGTTAAAGATAGTTTTAGGGTTAGGGTTATGTGTACATCTAGTGTAAGATTTAGTTTTAAGGTTAGTGTTAGGTTTACAGCTAGGGGTATTATTGGGGTCAAGTTCTGGGTTAGGGTTTGGGATAGGTTAATGTTTAAATTTAGGGCTTGGGCTGGGGATGTGGCTCAAGCGGTAGCGCGCTCGCCTGGCATGCGTGCGGTCCGGGTTCGATCCTCAGCACCACATACCAACAAAAGATGTTGTGTCCGCCAAGAATTAAAAAATAAATATTAAAAATTCTCTCTCTCTCTCTCTCTCTCTCTCTCTCTCTCTCTCTCTCTCTCTCTCCTCTCTCACTCTCTCTTTAAAAAAAACTTAAATTTAGGGCTCGAATTAGCATTAGGTTTAGGGTTATGGTTATGGTAATAAATAGAGTTAAAAATCAGTTTAGGACTAGGGTCATGGTTATGATTAGTGCTAGGTTTTTGGGTTAAGTTAGTGCCATGGTTAGGATTATGGCTAATGTAAGTACTAGGGTTATGATTATGGCTAATTTTAGTGTTTTAGGGCTAGCTTTAGTGTTAGGTTTATGTTTAGGGTTAGGGTGATGTTTAGACCTGGGGTTAGTGTTATTGTAAGGGTAAGGGTTAGTTTTAGGTTTTGGCTTAAAACTCGAATTAAGGCTGGGGTTATGGCTAGGTGTAGGGTTAGGGGTTGGTTTTATTAAGGGTTAGGGTTAGAGCTTTGGCTCAGTTTAGTTTTAGGGCTAAGGTTAAGGTTAGGGAAAATTTTAGGATTAGTGTTAGGGTTAGGGCTACTGTTAGAACTAGGCTTAGGCTTCGGTTTAGGGTTAAATTTAGAGTTAGTTTTTTTTTTTTTTATCTAAGGTTAGTGCTAGGGCTAAGAATAGGGCAAGGGTTAGGACTAGGATTTGGGATAGGGTTAGGTTTATGGGAAGGGAGAGGATTAGAACAAGTGATAGGGCCAGTGTGAGAGTTATTCTTAGGGATAGGGTTATTCTTAGGAATAGGGTTAGAGTTAGGGTTAGGGATAGGGCTAAATTATGGCTAGCTTTAGTGTTAGGGCTAGGGTTAGAGCTAGTTTTAGAATTAGCATCAGGGTTAGGTCTAATTTTAGGCTTAGCCATCGAGTTAGGGTTGGATTTAAAATTAGTTTTCAATCTAGTGTTAAAGCAAAGGCTAAGAATATGGCAATTGTGACAACAAGGGTTAGGGTTAGAGTTAGGATTACGTTTAGGGTAAGGGATGTGGTTTGGGCTAGGTTTAGGGCTAGGGCAAGGGTTAGAATTAGGGTTAGGGCTAGAGTTATGGTTAGGGTTATGATTAAGGCTAGGTTTATGACTAGGATGAGGTTGAGGTTTTGTGTTAGGGTTAGGGATAGTATTAGGGCTAGGGGATATGAATAGGGCTAGGGCCACACCAAGTGATAGGGATAGTGTTAGGGTTCTAGTAAGTGATACAGATAGAACTAGGGTTAGGGTTAAAGTGAAAGTTAGAGTTAGTCTTTGTGCTAGAGTTAGGGTTAGGGTTAGGGATAGGGCTAAATTAGGGCTAAGATTAGGGCTAGGGTTAGCATTAGGGTTAGGCTTAGGGTTTGGGTTAGGAATAAAATTAAGGCTATGTTCAGGGCTAGATAAGGGCTAGGGTTTGTGTTTGGATTAGGGCTAGAATTAAGGCTAGGATTAATATCAGGGCTAGGGTTAAGGTTAGGAATAGTTTTAGGATTAGGTTTATGGCTAGGTCTAGTGTAAGGTTTAGGTAATGTAAGAGTAAGGTTTAGAACTAGGGTAATTATTAGGGTCACGGTCAATGTTAGTGTTTGGTTTAGGTTTGAGGTTAGGTTAGGGCTCGAATTAGCATTAGTGTTAGGGTTACCGTAATGATAGCGTTAGGTTTAGGGTTTAGGGTAGCTTTAGTGTAATTGATAGGTTTAGGGAATGCGATAGGGTTAGTGTTAAGTGCAGAGATAGCATTATGGTAAGGGTTATTTTTAGGGTAATGGATACAGTTAGAGTTAAGGTTGGGGCTAGGGTTATGGTTAGGATTAGGTCTAGTGTTAGGGTTAAAGTGAGGGTTAGAAGTAGGATTAGGTTTATGGTTATGTTTAGAGTAAGGGTTATGTTCTGAGGTATGATTAGGGCTAGTCTGAGAGTTAAGTTCAGAGTTAGGTCTAGGGATAAAATTATGGTTAATTTTGGGTTACTGTTGGGGTTAGGTTTAGACCTAGGTTTAGTGTTATGGTCAGAATAAGGGTCAAGGTTAGGTTTAGCGTTTGGGATAGTGTTAGAGCTAAAATGAAGGCTAGGGTTAGGACTATTAATAGGGTTTGGGTTTTGGTTAGTCTAAGGACTATGGATAGGTCTAGGGTTACTCTTAGGTTTAGGGTTTTGCTTAGGGTAAGGGATTGATTTAGATCTAGGGTTAGGGTTATGGTTAGGGTTAGAGTTAGAGTTAAAGCTAGGTTTAGGGCTCGATTTAGGGCTCATTTTGTGTTAGGTTTAGGGCTAGGATTAGGGCAATAGCTAATGTAGGAACTAGGGTTACCATTAGAGTTAGTTTTAGGGTTAGGGTTAGGGTTAGTTTGAGTTCTAGGGTTAGCTTTAGGGTTAGAGTGATATTTATAGCTACGGTTCCTGTTAGGATAGGAGTCAGCATCAGAGTTAGTTTTAGGGTTAGCGTTAAGAGTCGAATTAGAACTATTGTTAATGTTAGTGTTCGGTTTGTGTACAGGGCGGTTTTTAGAGCTAGGGTGAGTGTTAGGATATGAGTCAGGGTCAGGATTAGTTTTAAGGTGAAGCTTGGGACTCGAATTAGGGCTAGGTTAAGGTCTAGGTGAAGGGTTAGTGTTTGGTTTAAGTTAAGGTTTAGGGTTAAGACTATTGCTCTGTTTTGGTTTGCTGCTAGAATTAGGGTTAGGACTAGTTTATGATTATCATTAGGGTGAGGGCTAGTGTTAGTGTTAGGCTTAGGCTTAGGTTTAATGTGAGATTTAGAGTTAGGGTTAGGACTGGGACTAACTTGAGGAAAAGCGTTAGAACTAGTGTTAGGTTTATGGTAGCAGATAGCGATAGAACTAGGGACAGGAATAGGGCTAGGGAAAGAGTTAGAGTTAGTCTTAGGGCTAGGGTTAGGATAGGGTTAGAGACAGAGCTAAATTAGGGCTAGGATTAGGGCTAGGTTTTTTGTTTAAGCCTAGGGTTAGGGTTATGGTTAGGTTTAGATTTAGGGTAAGGCATGAAGTTATAGCTAGATTTAGAGGTAAGGTGAGGGTTGGAATTAGGGTTAGGTGTAGTGCTACAGTTAGGGTTATAATTAAGACTAGCTTTAGGCCTAGGATGAAGGCTAGGTGTGTTTTTAGAGTTAGGGCTAGGATCAGGGCTAGGGCTAATTTAGGTCCAGAATTATGGTTAAAGATAGTTTTAGGATTATATTTATGGCTACGTCTAGGCTAAGGGTTAGGTGTTGGGTTACGGTCAAGTTTAGAGCTAGGGTTATAATTAGGGTCAAGGTCTGGTTTAGGGTTTGGGATAGGTTAAGGTTTCAAGTTTGGGCTTGAATGAATTTTAGGATTATGGTTAGGGTAATGATAGGGTTAGATTTAGGATTTAGGTTAGGTTAACGGTAATGGAATGCTTAGGATTCGGGATAGGGTGAGGTTTATGCCTAGGGTTATCGTTATGGTTAGGGTCATGGATATATTAATGGATAGAGCTAGAGATCAGTTTAAGGCTAAACTTATGGTTACAATTAGGGCTAGTGTTAGGGTTAGGTTAGTTTTAATGGTTGGGTTGAGGCTAGGTTTTGGGTTATGTTAGGGCGAGTGTTAGGGTTACAGCTAATGTAAGTACTAGATTTACAATTAGGGCTAGTTTTAGGGTTTTAGTGCTAGGTTTAGTGTTAGAGTTAATTTAGGGTTAGGGTGCTGTTTAGAGCTAAAAGTGTAGGGTCAGTTTCAGGTTCAGGGTTAGTTTTAGGGTTTGGCTTCCAAATCGAATTAGAGCTAGGGTTAGGTCTAGTTGTAAGGTTAGGGTTTGATTTAGGTTAATGGTTAGGGTTAGAGCTCTGGCTTGGTTTTGTTTTAGGGCTAGGGCTAGTTTTAGGGCTCATTTTAAGGATTAGTATAATGGTTTGGGCTAGTGTTAGTGTTAGGCTTAGGCTTCGGGTTAGGGCTAGATTTAGAGTTATGTTTTGCCTAAGGTCAGTGCTAGGGATAATGGTAGGGCAAGGGTTAGTTTTAGGGTAAGGGCTAGGGTTAGGGTTACGATAAGGGGCTGGAACATAATGAGTGATAGTGCTAGTGTGAGAGTTAGTCTTAGGGCTAGGGTTAGGGTTAGGTTTAGGGATAGGGCTAAATTACGGCTAGGGTTATGTTAGGGCTAGGGTTAGTGCTAGTTTTAGGAATAGGCTTAGACATCAAGTTAGGGTTAGGTTTAGAGTTAGGTTTTGACCTATGGTTAGTGCTACGGCAATTAATAAGGCAAGGTTTAGGGCTAGAGTTAGGGTTCAGTTTAGGTTAAGGATGTGGTTATTGCTAGGTTTAGGGCAAGGCCAAAGTTTAGTATTAGGGTTAGAACTAGGGTTAGGGTTAGGGTTATGATTAAGGTTATGTTTAAGGCTACAGTGAGGACTAGGATTTGTTTTAGGGTTAGGTATAGTAGTAGGTCTATGGCTAATGTCATGTCTAAACTTAGAGTTAAGGATATATTTATTTTTAGATTTATGGCTTGGTCCAGGGTAAGGGTTAGGTTTTTGGTTAGGGTCAGGTTTAGATCTAGGGTTATTTTTAGAATCAGAATAAGGATTAGAGTTTGTGTTAGCAATGCAGGGCTCAAAATATTGTTAGATTTAGTGTTAGGGCAATGACAGGATTAGGTTTAGGGTTTAGTATTGGTTGAGTGTAATGTATAGTGTTAGGGTTAGGCCTAGGATTATCAAAAGGGTTAGAGTTATTTTTAGGGTAATGGATAGCGATAGCCCTAAGGTTAGGGCTAGGGTTATGATAGGATTAGGGCTACTGTTTGGGTTAGTGTTAGGTTTAAGTATAGGGTTAAATCTAGGATTAGTACTCGGATTAAGGCTATGTTTTGGGTTAGTTTAGGGCTAGGGTTAAGGCTACTTCTAATGTATGATGTAGGTTTATGATTATAGCTAGTTATAGGGTTAGAGTTAGGTCTAGGTCTAATGTTAAGGATAGGTTTACAGTGATGATTATGTTTAGAGCCAAGGTTAGTGTTAGGGTCAGAGTCAGGGTCAGGGTTAGTTTGGGGTTAGGATTATACTATAATTAGGGATAGGGTTAGGGCAAGGTGTAGGTTTAGGGTTTGGTTTAGGTTAAGGGTTAAGGTTAGGGCTATGACTCGGTTTTGTTTTAGGGCTAGTGGAAAGGTTAGGGCTAGTTTAAGATTAGTCTTAGTGTTAAGCCTAGTGTAAGTGTGAGATTTAGGCTTACTGATAATAGTAGAGTAATGGTTAGATTTAGTCTCAGGGTCAGGGTTAAATTTGTAGTTAGGTTTAGATCTAGGTTTTGAGATAGGGCTAAATATAGGGCTAGGGTAGGCCTACGTTTAGGGCTAGGTGTATGATGATGCTAAGGGATAGGGTTAGAACTAGGTATAGGGCTAGTGTGAGAGTTAGATTTAGTCTTAGGGCTAGAATTAGGGTTAGGAATAGGGCTAAATTAGGGCTTGGATTAGGACTAGTGTTAGTGTTATGGTAAGGCCTAGGGTTAGGGCTAGGTTAGTGTTAGGTTTAGGGTTAGAGTTAGGTTTAGGGTAAGGGATGGGAATATAGCTACTTTCAGGACTCGGGTGATAATTAGGATTAAGATTAAGGTTAACATTTGGGTTAGGGTTATGATTAAGGAGAGGTTCATGGCTAGGATGTGGGCTAAGTTTTGTATTAGGGTCAGGGCTAGGATTAGAGATAGAGCTAATGCCAGGTCCAGGGTACTGTTATAGATAGTTTAAGCATTAGGTTTATGGCTAGTTCTATTGTAAAGTTGAGGTTTCTTGTTAGGGTCAAGTTTAGAGCTATGGGTATTATTAGAGTCAGACTCAAGTTTAGGGTTTGGGTTAGGTTAAGGTTTAGGTTTAGGGCTCAAATTAGTCTTATTTTTAGGCATTGGTAATGACACAGGTTTAGGGTTCAGGTTAGGTATAGGTTAATGGAGGTGGTTAAGTTTAGTGCTATGGTTAGGGTTCCGCCTAGTGTTAGCATAAGGATTATAGTTATCTTAGGGTAATTAATGGGGTTAGAGCTAGGGTTAGGGCTAGGTTTATGGTTAGGATTTGGTCTAGGTTTAGGCTTAGGGTTATGGTTAGGGCTACGGTTATTGTTAGGGTTATCTTTACGGTTAAAGCTAAGATAGGGCTTGGATTAGAGCTAGGTTTTGTGATATGTTAGGGCAGTGGATAATGTCAGAACTAGTGTAATGATTAAGACTAGTTTTATTGTTAATACTACAGCTAGGTGTGGTTTCAGGGTTAGTTTTATTGTTAAAGTGAAGTTTAAAGCTAGGGTTAGTGTTAGTGTCACTGACAGTGCTTGGGTATTGTAATGCTTAGGATTGAAGCCAGAATTAAGACTAGGGTTAGGTCTAGAGGTAGGGTTAGAGTTTGGTTTAGGTTAAGGGTTATTGTTAAGGCTAGATCTAAATTGTCTTTAGGACTAAAGTTATAGTTATGGCTCGATTTAGGATTAGGTTTAGGTCTAGGTCTACTATTAGGAGTAGGTTTAGGTATAAGTTTACCAGTAGGGGTAGTGTTAGGATTTGGTTTAGGATTAGGTTTAGATTTAGACCTAAGATTAGTGTTAGGTTCAGAATAATGGTCAGGGATAGGTTTAGGGTTTGAATTAAAGTTAGATCTAGAATGAAGGCTAGGGTTAGGACTTATTGTAGATTTAGGTTTTGGTTAGGCTAAGGATTAGTGCGAAGAATACGGTTAGCATTAGGGTGAGGGTTTGGCTTAGGGTAAGAAATAGAGTTAAAGCTAGGGTTAGGGTTAGTTTTATGGTTAAAGCTTCTATTAAGGCTTGTATTAGGGCTAGTTTTGTATTAGCATTAGGGCTACTGTTTGGGTTACAGCTATTTTAAGAACTAGGGTTAAGATTAGGGTTAGTTTTAAGATTAAGGTTAGTGTAATGTTAGGGTTACAGCTACTGTTATTAGTAGGGTTAAGATTAGGATTAGGGCTAAGGTTAGGTTTTTGTTTAGGAATAGGGCTAGGGTTATGTTTAGGCTAAGGGTTAGGCTTTGAGCTAGGGTTATGTGTAAGGTGAGGGTTAGGGTTAGGGCTACATTTAGGATCATGGTTATGCTTAGGGTAGGTTTAGGCCTCAGATTAGGGCTAGGTTTTGTGTTAGGTTTAGGCCCAGGGTTAAGGCTATGTGTAATGAAAGATCTAGGGTTCTGATTAAAGCTAGTTTTAGGGTTACAGTTATGGCTATGTCTAAAGTTAGGTTAAGGTTTTGGGTTAGATTCAGGTTTAGAGCTAGGTTTAGTGTTAGTGTTAGGGTCATTGTTCAGGTTGGAGTTATGTTTAAGGTGAAAGCCAGAATTAGGTCTAGATTTAGGTCTATGGATAGGGTTAGTGTTTGCTTTAGGTTAAGAATCCTGTTAGGGCTAGGGTTCAGGGATATTTTTAGGTCTAAGTCTAGAGTTATGGCTATATTTAGGATTAGGCTTAGGTATAGGGCTAGTGTTAGGGTTAGGTTTAGGTATTAGTTTACTGGTAGGGCTAGTTTTAGGGTTGGGTTTAGGGTGAGGGTCAGATTTAGACTGAGGGTTTGTGTTAGGGTAAGGATTTGAGTTAGGGTTAGAGCTAGAATGAGGGCTAGAATCAGGCTCTGATTAGCTTTTAGGATTAGCATTTGGATTAGGCAATGGATTAGGATTAGGACTAAGGTTAGCATTATGGATAGGGTTTGGCTTAGGGTAAGTGATAGAGTTAGAGCTAGGGATAGGGCTAGATTTAGGGTTAGGGTTATGGATAAGGCTAGTTTTAGGTTTAGGTTTATGTTTACTTCTAGGGTTAGGGCTCAGATTAGGGCTATTTTTTCTGTTAGCTCTAGGGCTAGGGTTAGGACTATGGCTAATATAAGAACTAAGGTTATGATTAGAGTTAGTATTTGGTCTAGAACTAGTGTTAGTGCTATCTTTAGGGTTAGTGTGATATTAAAACTAAGGTTAGTGTTAGAATATAAATCAAGGTCAGGGTTAATTTTAGGACTAGGACATGAATTAGATCTAGAAGCTTATGGCTAGGTTTAGGGTTAGGGTTTGGTTTAGGTTAACATTTAGGTTAGGACAATGTCTCAGTGTTGTTTAAGGGATAAGGCTAAGTTTATAGAGTTATGGTTAAATCTAGGGTAGGGTCTAGGGCTAGATTTAGGGCTAAGGTTAGGGCTTGTGTTAGGTTTATTGTAATGGATAGGGTTAGAAATAGAAATAGGGCTGGGGGAGAGTTAGAGTTACACTTAGGCCAAAGTTACGGGTAGAGTTATGGTTAGGGCTAAATTAGTGCTAGGATTTGTGCTAGGGTTAGTGTCAGGGTTAGGGCTAAAGATATGGATAGTGTTAGGTTTAGGGTTAATGATAGGGTTAGGGGAAATGATGGGGTTATACCTAAGTTCAGGTCTAGGGTGAGGTTTAAAAATTAGAGATAGGGCTAGAGTTAGGGTTTGGATTAGGATGAAGGCTTGTTATAGGCCTAAGATGAGGACTAGTGTTCGTGTTAGGGTTAGGGATAGGATTAGGACTGGGGCTAATGTCAGTTCTGGGTTTATGGTAATGATTAGTTTTAGGGTTAGGTTATGGCTAGCTCTAGTGTAAGGGTTAAGTTTAGGTTAAGGGTCAGGTTTAAAGCTAGGTGTATTATTAGGGTCAGGGTTCGAGTAGGGTTTGGTTTAGGTAAAGATTTATGGTTAAGGCTTGAATTAGCATTAGGGATAGGGTTAGGGTCTCAGTTAGGGTAATTGATAGAATTAGGTTTAGGGTTCAGGTTATTTTTAAATTAATGAATACAGTTAGTGTTAGCAATAGTGTTAGCATTAGGCCTAGGTTTAGCATTTGGGTTAGGCTTATCTTTAGGGTAAATGGATAGGGTTAGAGCTAAGGTTAGTACTATGGTAAAGGTTAGAATTAGTACTAGGGTTAGGGTTAGGCCTAGGGTTAGTGTCAGGGTTAGTTTTAGGGTAAGTGTTAGCGTTTGAGCTAGGATCACGGCTAGCGTGAGGGTTAAGGTTAGAATGAGGGGTAATGTTAGGTTTAAGGTTATGTTTAGATGAAAGTTAGAGTTTGAGGTAGAATTAGGGTTATGGCAAGGGTTAGGTTTAGGGTTAGGTCTAGGCTTATGTTTAGGGTTACAATAAAGTTACTCTTTACGTTAGGCTTAGGGCTAAGATAAGGGCAATGTTTTGTGTGAGGTTTATGGCTATTATTAGGGCTATTGGTAATGTAAGAGCTAAGTATATGGTTATGGCTTGTTTTAGTTTTAGGGTTATGGATATGTTCAGTGTTCTAGTTAGGTTTTGGGTTAGGATAAAATTTAGAGCTAGGGTTTGTTTTAGGGTAACTGTCATTGTCTGGTTAGTGTTAGGTTTAGGGTAAGGGCCAGATTTAGGACTAGCATTGGGTCTATGGATAGAGTTATTCTTTACGTTAGGTTAATGGTTATTGTTAGGGCTAGTGCTAGGTTTATATTTAGGGCTAAGGCTAGATTTATGACTCTATTTAGGATTAGGCTTGGTCTAGTACTAGTTTTACTGTTAGATTTAGGTATAGGTTTACTGGTTGGGGTAGGGTTAGGGTTTGCTTTAGGGTTAGGGTCAGGTTTAGACCTAGTGTTAGTGTTAGGTTCAGAATAAGGGACATGGTTAGAGTTAGGGTAGAGCTAGAATGAGGGCTAGGGTTAGGACTAGTAATAAAGATAGGGTATGGCATAGGGTTAGTTTTAGATTTAGGCCTAGGTTTAGGGCTAGGGATAGGGTAAGCATTAGGATTAGTGTAAGGTATGATGTTACAGCTATGTTTAGTGCAAGAATAAGGGATAAACTTAGGGTTAGGGCCAGGGTTAAAATTAGGATTAGGATTAAGTCTAGGCTTAGAACTAAGATTAGAGATAGGCATAGGGCTAATTTCAGGTCTAGGGTTAAGGTTAGGCTAAGGTTTTGGATAGGGCCATGGTTCAGTTTTGTTTTAGAATTAGGCCTAGGGTTGTGGCTAGTTTTATGATTAGCGATAGTGTTAGAGCTAGTGGTAGGATCAAGTTTAGTCTTAGATTTATTGTTATGGTTAGATCTAGGTTTAGAGCTATGGCTAGGGTTAGGGCTAAGGTTAGGACTAATGTTAGGGTTATGGTAACAGATAGGGTTAGAACTAGAAATAGGGCTAGGGCAAGAGTATGAGTCAGTGTATGGGCTAGGTTTAGGAGTAGTTTAGGATTAGGGATAAATTAGGGCTAGGATAAGTGCTAGGATTAGTGTTAGGTTTAGGGTTAGTGTTAATGTTAGGGTTAGGATTAGATTTAGGGTAAGGAATAGGGTTATAGCAAACTTTAGGGCTATGGCGAGGGTAAGAATTAGGGTTAGGGATAAGGTTATGGTATGGGTTAGAATTAAGGCTAGGTTTAGGGTTAAACTGAGGGTTTGTGTTAGGGCTAGGGCTAGAATTACAGCTAGGGCTAATGTCAGGTCTAGGTTTATGGATAGTATTAGTTTAAGTTATAGCTATGTCTTTTATAAAGGTTAGGTTCAGGGTAGTTTTCAGTTTTATAACTAGGTGTATTATTAGGTCAAAGTCCGTATAGTGTTTGGTTTAAGGTTAATGCTTGAACTAGCAGTGGGTTAGGTTTAGAGTTAGGGTAATGGAAATAATTAGTTTTGTGGTTCCAGTTAGGTTTAGAGTAATGAATAGGGTTTGTGTTAGCAAAAGGTTTATTATTAGGCCTAGGGATAGCATTTGGGTTAGGCTTATCTTTAGGGTAATAGATAGGTTTAGAACTAAGGTTAGGGCTAGGGTTAAGGTTAGGATTAGGGTTAGGGTTAGGGTTCGGCCTAGGGTTAATGTAAGGGTTAGGTTTAGAGTAGGCATTTGAGCTAGGGTTATGGCTAGGGCAAGGGTTAGTGTTTGGGTCAGGGCTAGGGTTAGGTTTAGGGTTAGGGTTATGTTTAGACTGAGGATTAGAGTTTGAGCTAGGGTTAGGGCTAGGGGAAGGGTTAGCATTGGGGTTAGCTCTAAGGTTATGGTTAGGGTTATGATTAGGGTTAGGTTTAGAGCTAGTATAAAGGCTAGGTTTTGTGTGATGTTTACGCCTAACGTTAGGGCTATGGGTAATGTAAGAGCTAGGGATATGGTTATGGCTAGTGTTAGGGTCAGGCTTATGGATAAGTCTAGTGTTAGAGTTAGATTTTGGTTTAGGATAAGGTTTAGAGATAGGGTTTCTATTAGGTTAAGGGTCATTGTTGGGTTAGGTTTAGTTTTATTCTTAGGGCCACAATTAGGACTAGCATTTGGTCTAGTGATAGGTTTAGTCTTTATGTTAGGTTAAGGGTTATTGTTAGGGCTAGTGCTAGTTTTTTTTTAGGGCTAAGGCTAGATTTATGACTCTATTTAGGATTAGGTTTGGTCTAGTGTTAGTGTTACTGTTAGGTTTAAGTATAGGTTTACCAGTAAGGGTAGTGTTATGTTTCGGTTTAGGGTTAGGGTCAGGTTTAGATCTAGGGTTAGGGTTAGGATCAGAATAAGGGTCAGAGTTAGGATTAGGGTTAAAGCTAGAATGAGGGCTAGGTTTAGGACTAGTAATAGAGTTAGTGTGTGCGGTAAGCTTAGGATTAAGTATACAACTAGAGTAGCATTAGGGAGAGGGTTTGGCATAGGGTAAGGGATAGGGTTAGCGGTACAGTTAGTTTTAAGGTTAGAGTCAGGGCTTTGAGTAGGCTAGGATTTGTGTTAGCATTAGGGCAACAGCTAATGAAAGAACTAGTTTTCTGATTAGGGCTAGTTCTAATGTTAATGCTAGGGAAATGTTTAGAGCTAGGGGTACTGTTAGGGTCTGACTCAGGGTCAGGGTTTTTTCCATTTTAGGGTTATGATTCAAATTAGGGCTAAGTTTAGGGATAAAATTAGTAAGGTTAGTGTTTGGTTAGTGTTTGGTTAAGGTTAAGGGTTAGAGTTAGGATTATGGCTTGGTTTGTTTTAGGGCTAGGGTAGGGTTAGAGCTAGTTTTCCAATTAGCATTAGGTTTAGGGCTAGTGTTAGGGTGAGGTTTGAGTTTAAAATTAGGGTTTACAACCAGGTTTGTCCCGACCAGCAGGACACATCAACGTGGGCAGCAAACCTAGATGGGGAGGAATGAAGGGACAAGAGACATGAAAGGTGACAGCAAGACAGGAGTTCTGATCAAGCTGCAAACTTTTATTGTTCACACAGGGGTATTTATGGGCTGGGGATGGGGAAGCTTTCTTATCTGCAGTTGCTGGAAGTCTTCACAAGGTGAGATAACGCAGGATGTTTCAGGAAGACAGATGGCCACAGGATGTCTCAGGGATATGGATGGCTTCAGGGTGTCTGCCAGGCAAGATGTCTCCCAGGGGGCTGTTTCTTGTAACTGTCAGGCTATTCTTTGAAGGAGGACTCCCTTCTAGTCCCTGGCACAGGTTTAAGGCTACAATGATGGTTAGAGTTAAGATTGGGGCTACAGATAAGGCTAGGGTTTGTGTTATGGTAAGGGATAGGTTTTAAACTAGGGATAGGTCTAGGGTGAGAGTTAGAGTTACTCTTAGGGCTAGGGATAGGATTAGGTTTAGGATTAGGGCTAATTTAGGGCTAGGATTAGCCCTAAGGTTAGTGTTAGGTTTTGGCCTAGAGTTAGAGCTAGGATTAGGGTTAGCATTAGGGTTAGGGTAAGGTATGATATTACAGCTACATTTTGGGCTACAGCATAGGATAAAATTAGGGTTAGGGCTCTGATTAAAGTTAGGATTAGGATTAAGGCTAGGCTTAGGGCTAGGATTAGGGTAGGGTTTTGGCTAGGGTTAGGGCTAGGATTAGTTCTAGGGCTAATGTCAGTTCTAGGGTTATGGTTAGGGATAGTTTTAGGTTTAGGTTTATGGCCAGGACTATTGTAAGGGTTACGTTGAGGGTTAGGGTCAGGTTTACAGCTAGGGGTATTATTAGGGTGAGAGTCAGGGTTAGGGTATGGGTTAGGTGAAAGTTTAGAGTTATGGATAAAATTAGCATTAGGGTTATAATGTAATGGATATATTAGGTTTCAGGTTCATGTTAGGTTTAGTATAATGGACAGGGTTATGTTAAGGCATAGGGTTAGGCCTAGGGATAGAGTTTGGTTAAAGATATGGTTCAGGAAATGGATAGGATTAGATCTGCATTTAGGACTAGAGTTTTGGTTATGTTAGGGGTATGATTAGGGTTAGGCCTAGGGTTAGAATTTGCTTAGAGTTATGGTTAGGGTAATGGATAAAATTATATCTAGGTTTAGGGCTAGTGTTATGGTTTGGAATAGGGCTATGGTTCAGTTTAGGTTTTGGGTTAGTACAAGATTAGGTTTAGGGTTAGGTTTAGGTTAAGTGTTAAGGCTAAGGATTGGGCTAGGGCTACGTTTAAAACTAGGGTTAGGTTCCAGATAGGGCTAGGTTTTGGGTTAGGTTGGGGCTTGTGTAGGCCTATGGCAAATGTAAGAAGTAGGGTTATGATTAGGGCTAATATAAGGGTTAGCATTAGGACTAGGTCTAGTGTTTATATTCGGTATAGGTTTAGGGGAATGATTAGAGATAGGGTTAGTGTTAGGGTCAGAGTCAGGATTAGTGTTACTTTTAAAATTAGGGATAGGACTCAAATTAGGATGAGGGTTAAGGCTAGATGTAAGGTAAGGATTTGTGTTAGGGTTAGGGTAAGAATAAAGGATAGTGCAGGATAGTGCTAATATCAGGTCTAGGGCTACGTTTATGTTAGGGTTAGGGTTGGGGCTATGGCTCAGTTTTGTTTTAGATCTAGGGCTAGAGATAGGGCTAGTTTTCAGATTAGTAATAGTATTAGGGCTAGTAGTAAATTGAGGTTTAATCTTATATTAATTGTTATGGTTATATATAGGTTTAGGCCTAGGGCTATGGTCAGGGCTAAAGTTAGGGCTAGTGTTATGGTTATGATAACAGATAGGGTTAGAACTAGTAATAGGGCTAGGGTGAGAGCTAGAGTTAGTCTTAGAGCTAGGGTTAGGGGTGTGTTTAAGATTAGGTATAAATTAGGGCTAGGATTAGCGTTAGGGTCAGGGCTAGGGTTAGGGTTAGTGTTACTGTTAGGGATAGGGTGAAGTTTAGGGAAAGGGATGGGGTTATAGCTAAGTTTAGGTATAGGGCAAGAGTTAGAATTAGGGTTAGGTCTAGTTTAGGGTTCGGTTTATTATTAAGGCTAGATTTAGGGCTAGGTTTGAGGGTTTGTTTTAGGGCTAATGCTAGGATTAGGGCTACGGTTAATGTCAGGTTGACGGTTATTGTTAGGAATAGTTTTAAGGTTAGGTTATGACTAGGTCTAGTGTAGGGATTACTTTCAAGTTAATGGTCAGGTTTACAGCTAGGTGTATTGTAAGGGTCAGGGTCTGGGTAGGGTTTGGTTTAGTTTAAGGTTTAGAGTTAAGGGTTGAATTAGCAGTAGGGTTAGGGTTAGAGTTAGGGTAATGGATAGGGTTAGGTTTAGGGTTCAGGTTAAGTTTAGAGTAATGGATACGGTTAGTGTTAGCGATAGGGTTAGCATTACACCTAAGGTTAGCATTGAGTTAGGCCTATCTTTAGGTTAATGTATAAGGTTAGAGCTAAGGTTGGTTAGATCTAGTTGTAGTGCTAGGGTTTGGTTTAAGTTAGTCCTATTGTTCAGTTTTGTTTTAGTGCTATGATTAGGGTTAAGGCTAGTTTTATGATTAGCTTTATGGTTAGGGCTAGGGTTATGTTTAGGTTTAGGATTAAGACTAGATTTAAGGCTAGGGTTAGGGCTAGCTTATTTGTTAGATTTGGGGCAAGAATTAGGGCTAGGACTAATGTTAGGTCTAGGTTTATAGTTAGTGATATTTTTAGGGTTTGGTTTAGGTCTTGGTCAAATTAAAGTGTTACATTTAGGGAAAGGGTCAGATTAAGAGCTGAGATATTATTAAGGTCAGAGTTAGACTTCAGGTTTGGGTTAGGTAAGGTTTAGGATTAAGGCTCAAATTAGCATTAAGGTTAGAAATAGGGTTAGGGTAATGGATAGTGTTAAGTTTAAAGTTCAAGTAAGGTTTAAGGTAATGGATATGGTTAGGGTTTGTGATAGGTTTAGGGTTAGGTCTAGGGTTAGCATTAGGGTTATGGTTATCAATAGGGTAATTTATAGGGTTAGACCTAGGGTTAGGGCTAGGTTTATGGTGAGGATTAGGGCTAGAGTTAAGGTTAGTGTCAGGGTTAGGGCGAGGGTTTCTGTTAGGATTAGGTTTAGGGTACATTTTAGGATTGGAGTTAGGATTTTTGCTATGGCTAAGGTTTATTTAGGGTTTGGTCTAGGGATGTGGTCATAGTTAGTGTTACAGTTAGGGCTAGAGTTATCATTAGGGTTAGGGTAATAGGTTTATATGTCAGGTTAAAGATAGGGTTAGGTTTAGGTTTAGGATTAGGGTTAGAGTTTGAAGGACCTTAGGTTTAGAGTTAGGGTTAGGTTCACTGTTAGTTCTAGGGTTAGGTTTATGTTTAGGGTTAGGGTAGGTTTAGCTTTAGGTCTAGTGTTGTCATTAGGGTTAATTTTAGGGTTAGGGTAATGAATAGGGTTAGGGCTAGGGTTACGTTTAGGATTAGGGCTGGGGTTAGTGTTAGGGTTAGGTCATGGGTTAGTGTGTTAGGGTTAGGTTAAGTGTAAGATTTAGGGATTGAGCTGGTTTTAGGGCTAAGGTGAGGGTTAGGGTTACAGTCAGGGCTATGGTAGGGTTAGGTTTAGGGCTAGGGCTAGCATTAGTTTTAGGGTTATGGTTAGTGTAATGGATAGAGTTAGAGCTAGGGTTTGGGCTATGTTTACAGTCAGGATTAGGGCTAGAGTTAGGGTAAGGTTTAGAGTTTGAGCTAGGATTAGGGCTAGAATGAGGGTTAGGGTTTGGTTAGGGCTAGGTTTAGGGTTAGGGTTATGGTTAGAGTTAGGTTTAGGGCTGTAATTAGGGCTAGATTTTGTGTGAGGTTTAGGGCTAGTGTTAGGTATATGGTTTTATGTAAGCGCTAGATTTATGGTTTTGGCTAGATTTAGAGTATGTCTACTGTTAGGGTTAGTTTTGGGGTTAGGATAAGTTTTAGACCTAGGGTTTTTGTTAGGGTAAGTGTCAGGGTTCAGGTTAGAATTAGGTTTAGATTAAGGCCCAGAATGAGGACTAGGGTTAGGTCTAGAGGTAGAGTTAGTGTTTGGTTTAGGTTAAGGGTTATTGTGAGGGCTAAGGCTAGGTTATTGGCTATATTTAGAATTAGGTTTAGGTCTAGGGCTAGTATTAGTGTTAGGTTTAGGGTTAGGTTTACTGGTAGGGCTCATGTTAAGTTTTGGATAAGGGTTAAGGTGAGGTTTAAACCTAGGTTTAGTGTTAGGGTAAGAATAAGGGTCAGGGTTAGTGTTAGGATTTGGATTAAGTTTAGAGCTGGAAGGAGGACTTGGGTTAGGGCTAATAATAGATTTAGGGTTTGGGGTAGGCATAGAATTAGGGTTAGGACTAGGGGTAGCAATCGGGTGAGAGTTTGACTAAGTGTAAGAAATAGGGTTAGAGCTAGGATTAGGACTAGGGATAGGGTTAGGTTTAGTGTCAAGGTTAGGCCTTGGATTAGGGATAGGTTTTGTGTTAGGTTTAGGGCTATGGCTAATTTAAGAAATGGCATTATGATTAGGGCTAGTTTTAGGGTTAGGTTTAGGGCGAGGTCTAGTGTTAGGTTTAGGTTTAGGGATAGGGTGATGTGTAGACCTAGGATTACTGTTAAGGTCAGAGTCAGGGTTAGTATTACTTCTAGTGTTAGGGTTAGAACTCAAATGAGGGCTAGGGTTAGGGCTATGTGTATTGTTAAGGTTTGGTTTAGGTTACAGGTTAGGGTCAGTGCTATGGCTCAATTTTGCTTTAGGACTAGGGCTAGGATTAGGGCTAGTTTTCAAATTAGTGTTAGGGTTAGAGCTGGTGTTATGGTGTGGTTTAGGCTTAAGGTTAGGGTTAGATTTAGAGTTAGGTTTATATCTAGGTTTAGAGCTACAGCAAAGGTTAGGGCTAGGGTTAGGGCTAGGGTTGGTGTTATCATAAGGGATAGGTTTAGAACTAGGGATAGGGTTAGGGTGAGAGTTAGAGTTAGCTTAGTGTTAGGGTTAGATTGAGGGTAAGAATTAAGGCTTAATTAGGGCTAGGAATAGAGATAGGTTTAGTAGTAAGGCTGAGCCTATGTTTATGTTTATGGTTATGGTATGGTTATGGTTAGTTTATTATGTTATAGCTAGCTTTAGAACTAGGGCAAGGTTTAAAATTAGGGTTAGGTTTATGGTTATGGTCAGGTTTAGAATTAAGGCTAAAATTAGGGCAAGAGTTTGTTTTAGGGTTAGGGTTTCATTAGGGCTAATGTCAGGTCTAGGGTTATGGTTAGAGTTAGTTTTAGGGTTAGGATTAGGTTTATGGATATGGTTAGGTTTAGGGTTCAGGTTAGGTTTAGGATAATGTATAGTTTTAGGGTTAGGAATAGGATTAGGGTTATTCTAGGGTTAGCAATAGAGTTAGGATGAGGATTAGGGTAATGGGTAGGATTACAGCTGGGGTTAGGGCTAGGTTTGTGGTTAGAATTAAGGCTAGGGTTAGGGTTAGGGTTTGGTTTATGGCAAGGGTTAAGTTGAGTGTTGGTTTAGGGTAAGGGTTAGGGCTAGAATTAGGGTTATGGTTAAATGTAGTGTTAAAGCTTAGATTAGCTATAGGTTTTGAGTTAGGTTAGGGCTAGGTTTAGGACTACAGCTAATGTAAGAACTAGCGTTATGATTAGAACTAGTTTTAGGGTTAGGTCTACGGTTATTTTTAGGTTTAGGTTTTGAGTAATGTTTAGAGCTAGAGTTAGTGTTAGGGTCAGAGTCAGGATCAGGGTTTGTTTTAGTGTTAGGGATAGGACTCAAATTATAGCTGGGTTTAGGACTAGTTGTAGGCTTAGGGTTTTGTTTATGTTAAAGGTTAGGGTTAGGGATATGGCTAGGTTGTTTTATAGGGCTAGGGATAGGTTAGGGCTAGTTTTAGGATTAGCATTAATGTTATAACTTGTGTTAGTGAGAGGTTTAGCTTAGGTAACCCTTAATATAATGGGTTAGATTTAGAGCTAGGGTTAGATATAGGAATAGGACTAGGGCTAGGGTTAGGGCTAATGTAAAGCAAGTGATAGGATTATGATAAGGGATAGGGTTAGGACTAGAAATAGGACTAGGGCGAGAGTTAGAGTTAGTCTTAGGGCTAGGGTTAGGTTGGGTTTAACGGTAAATTAGGGCTGGTATTAGGTCTAGCATTTGTATTAGGGTTAGGCCTAGTTTTAGACTTCGGTTTAGGTTTGGGGATAGGGTTAGTTTTAGAGGAAGGGATGGGGTTAGAGCTAGTTTTAGGGCTAGGTTGAAGGTTAGAATTTTGGTTAGGGCTAGAATTATGGTTTGGTTTAATAATAAGTCTAGGTTTAGGGCAAGGATGAGGGCTAGGTTTGTTTTAGGGTTATGGTAAGAATTAGGGCTATGGCTTGAGTCAGGTCAAGGCTTATGGTAGGGATAGACTAAGGGTAAGATTTATGGCTAGATCTAGTGTAAGGTTTAAGTATAGGGTAGGGGTCAGGTTTAGAGCTAGGGGCATTATTAGGGTTAGAATTAGGTTTCAGGTTTGGTTTAGATAGGGTTTAGGTTTAGAGCTTGAATTAACATTAGGGTTTGGTTAGGGTAATGATAGGTTTAAGTTTAGGGTTCATGTTAGGTGTAGGGTAATTGATACGGTTAGAGTTAGCAAAAGGGTTAGGATTAGGCCTAGTGTTAGCCTTAGGGTTATGGTTGTGCTTAAGGTAATGATATGGTTAGTGATAGGGTTATGGTTAGTATTAGGGCTAGAGTTAGGTTTAGGTTTAGGGTATGGTTTAGAGTTTGAGCTAAGGTTAGCACTAGGGCAAGTTTTAGGTGTAGGATTAGGTCTAGGTTATAGTTACGGTTAGGGTCAAGGTTAGTGTTAAGGTTAGATCTAGGGTTATCATTAGGTTTAGGGTATTGGATAGTGTTTAATGTCGTGTTAGGGTTAAGATTAGGTTTTGGCTTAAGATTAGGGTTATGGATAGGTTTAGGGTTAGGTTTAGAGTAATGATTAGGATTTCAGCAAGTGTTAGCTCTATGGCAAGGGTTAGGTTTATACTTATGTCTAGAATTAGGGTCAGGGTAGATTTAAAGTAAGGGGTAGGATTATCATCAGGGTTAAGGTTAGAGTTAGGATAATGGATAGGGTTAGAGCTAGGGTTAGGGCTAGGGTTATCATTAAATTTAGGGTTAGATTTAGGGTAATATGTAGGTTTAAAGCTAGGGTTAGGGATAAGGTTAAAGTTAGGATTAGGGCTAGGGTTAAGGTAAGGTTTAGGTTTAGGCCATCGGTTAGTGTTAGGGTTAGGTTAAGTTTAAGGGTTAGGGATTGAGCTAGTGTTTGGACTAGAAGGAGGATTAGGGTTATATACAGTGTGAGGTTTAGGGCTAGTGTTAGCATTAGGGTTAGGCTTAGGGTTAGGGTAATGGATAGAGTTAGAGGTAGGTTTTGGCCAATGGTGATGGCTAGTTTCAGGGTTAGTGATATGGCTAGGTCTAGTGTTAGGGTTATGTTATTTTTTTTTAGGATAAGGTTTAGAGCTAGGGTTTGTACCTAACCCTAAATTTAACCCTAGCCATAACACTAACTGTAATCCTATCCCTAACAGGAACCCTAATCCTAACCCTAAAATTAATCATAACCCTAACCCTAAAGTAAACCAAAACCTAAAACTAAACCTAACACTAACCTAACCCTAACCCTAACATGAACCCTAACACGAACCCTAACTCTAACACAAACCCTAACCCTAAACTAAACTCTATGACAAAACCTAACACTCAACTTAACACTAAGACTAACCCTAAACTATATCCATAATCCTAACAATAAACCTATTTCTAACCCTAACTCTAAGCCTAACATAAATCAAACCCTAACCCAAACCATACACCTAACACAAACCCTAACCCAAACCCGAACCCGAACCCTAATATTAACCCTAATAGTAAAACTAAACCTAATCCTAACACTAACCCTAACCCCAACCCCAACCCTATCACTAACCTTAACCCAAACTCTAACCCTAAACCTAACACTAAACCTAAGCTTAACCCTAACCCTAACACTAACCCTAACCTATGCATAACTCAAACACTAAGCATAAACATAACACTAAGCATCACTCTAACCCTAATACTAACCATAACCATAAAAGTTACCCTCTCCCTAAACTTAACACAAACCCTAACAGTAACCCTTACCCTAACACAAACCATAACCTTCACCATATCACTAATCCTAACCCTAACTCTAAAACTGACCCTAACCCTAACACGACCAATAACCCTAACCCTAATCCTAAAACTAACCCTAACCATAACCTTAACCCTAAACCTAACACAAAGCCTAACCATAACATTAACCCTATCTGTAACACTAAAGCTACCCCTAACACTAGCTCTATCCCTAAAAGTAACCCTAAACCTATACCTAACCCTCACAATATTCCTAACCCTATCCCAAACACTAACACTAAACATAACCTTAAACCTAACTCTAAATCTAACACCAACCCTAACACTAATGGTAACACAAAACATAACCCTAACCCTTAAACTAATGCTAAACCTAACACTAACCCTAACCCAAACCCTAACCCTAACCCTAATCCTAACACTAACCCTAACCCTTTCACGAACAATAAATCTGACCAAAACGCTAAGCCTAACACTAACCGTGACCCTAACCCTAAGAGTAAACCTAAACCTAAACCTAAACCTAATCCAATCCCTAACACTAAACTTAAACATTACTGTAACCCTAACCTTAACACTAACCATAACCATAAATCTGACCCTAACCTATGACTAACACTAACCCTAAGACTAAAAATAAAACTAACCCTAACCCTAAACCTAAACCTAACCCTAATCCTAACCAAACCCTAAACCTAATCCTAACCCTAACCCTTATCTAAGCCTAACCCTAAAACTAATCATAACAATAACCCTTATCCTAACCTGAACCCTAATGCTAACACTCATCGTAACCCTAAACCTAAACTTAACCCTAACATTAACCCTAACCCTAACCCTAAATTTAATGTAATATTAACCATAAACTTAACCCTAGCATGAACCCGAACACTAACCCTAAACCTATCCTAAACCTGACCCTAAACCTAGCCCCATCACTAACCCTAACCATAAACTCAAAAATAACCCTAACCCTAACACTAACACTAACTCTAAGCCTAATCTAACTCTAACCCTAACTCTGATATAAACCTAACCCTAAACCTAACACTAATTCTAACCCTAAACCTAAACCTATTTGTAATCCTAAGCTTAAACTTAACCCTAAACCTTACATTAACCATAACACTAAGCCTAATAATACCCTAAACCTAACTGTAACCCTAACACTAAGCTCAAACTTAAACTTAACCCTAAAATTAACAGTAACTTTAACAATAATACTAACCGTAATGCTAACCCTAAACCTATGCCTAACAACAAAAAAAAACTAAACCTAACCCTAATACTAAACCTAAACCTAACCCTAACACTAATACTAACCCTAAGCGAACCCTAACCTTAACCCTAACAATAACCAACCCTGACCGTAACCCTAACCCTTACATTAAAACTAAACCTTAACCTAACTATAACACTAACTCTAAATTTAACTCTAAACGTAACACTAATCCTAACCTTAACCATAACCCTAATACTATCTCTAAACCTTCCTCTAACCCTAACACTATACCTTACCCTAACCCTAACCCTAAATCTAGCCCTAATTCTTATCCTAACACTAAACCTAACCCTATTTGAAACCCTAAGATCAAACTTAACTTTAAACTAACACTAACCCTAACACTAAATCTAACACTAACACTAACCATATAACTAACTGTAACCCTAACACTAACCATATAACTAACTGTAACCATAACACTAACCTCAAACCTAACCTTAACCCTAACAATAACACTAAACCTAACAGTAAATTTAACCCTAATACTAACCATAATGCTAACCCTAAACCTAACCCTAACGCGAACCCTAAACTTAACCCTAACCCTAACACTAATACTAATTCTAAGCAAACCCTAACCCTATCCCTAACACTAACCAAAACCCTAACAGTAACCTAACCCTTACATTAAAACTAAACCAAACCCTAAACGTAACCATAACACTAACCCTAAACTTAATTCTAAATGTAACCTAATCTAACCTTAACCATAACCCTAACAATATCTCTAAACCTACCCCTAAACCTAACACTATTCCTAACATAACCCTAACTCTAATCTAAATCCTAACACTAACAGTAAGCCCAACACTAAACTTAACCCTAAACCTAACACTAACCCTAACCTAATTATAACACGAACCCTAATCCTAAGCCTAACACTAATGATAACCCTAAACCTAACACTAATGATAAAATAACCCTAAACCTAACCCTAACCCTAACGCTAACCCTATCCCTAACCATAACACTAACACTAATCCTAACCTTAACCCTAAACTAAACCCAACATAAACCCTAACCCTAACGCTAACATGAATCCTACCCCTAACCCTAAGTAAATCTAATCCTAACACTAACATTAACATGAACATTAACATGAACCCTAACCCCAACCCTAATCCTAACCCTAACACTAACCCAAAACCTAACCCTTATCCTAACCTAACCCTAAACCTAACCCAAACACTAACTCTAGCCCTAAAACTACTCTAACCCTAACCTTAAGTCTAAACCTTACACTAACCCTAACCCTAACTCTAACACGAACTTTAACCCAAACCTTAAGAGTAAACATAACCCTTACCCTAAACCTAACCCTAACACTAACCCTAACCCTAACCAGAAACCTAACACTAACTCTAATCCTAACTCTAAACCTAACCCAAAACCTAATCATAACACTAACCCTAACCCTAACCCTTACCAAACCCTGACAGTAACCATAACCCTAAAATTAACATCAACCCTAACCCTAACCTGAAACCTAAACCTAAAGCTAAGACTAACCCTACCCTAAATTTTTCCCCAAACTTAAACCTTATATAAAAACTAAACCTAACTCTAAACCTGACACTAACCATAATCCTAACCCTAACTGTAACCCTAAACCTAATTATAATGCTAAACCAAACAGTAATGCTAATCCTAACACTAACCCTAAACCTAAACCTAACACTAACACTAACCCTAACACTAACCATAAACCTAAATCTAACACTAACACTAACCCTAAACCTAAGAAAACCCTAAGCCAAACCCTAACCCTAACCTAAATCTATCCCTAACCCTATTTTAAACATGAACCCTAAACCCAAACCTAACCCCAACCCTAACTATAACACTAACCTAAACCTAATCCTAACTTAAGCCTAATCCTGTCACTAACCCTAACACTCACCCTAACCCTAACACTAACAGTACCACTAACTCTAATTATAACACTAAACCTAAACCTAAACCTTATGCTAACGCTGACCCTAACCCTAACACTAACCCTAAACCTAACCCTAACACTATCCGTAACCCTAATTCTAACCACCACCCTAACCTTAATCCTAAAGCTAACACTAACCGTAACATAATTCTTTAACTTATCCATAACCGTAACCCTAACCCTAACCCTAGCCCTAACCCTAACCTAACCCTAATCCTAACCCTAAATTTACACTAAACCTAACACTGAACTTAACCCAAACACTAAGACCAACCCTAACACTAACCCAAACCCTAACCCTAAACCTAACACTAACCCTATCTCTAACTCTAACATGAACTCTAAGCCTAACCCTATATAACACTAACCTGAAATCTAACCCTAATACTAACCCTAAACCTAAACCTAAAAGTAATCCCCTACACTACCACTAATCCTAAACCGAACCCTAAACCTAACACTAATCCTAACCCTAACCCTATCATTAACCTTAAACCTAACTCTAACTCGAACCCTAACATTAACAGCATCCCTAAAACTATTTCTAAACCTAACACTATCCCTAACCCTAACCCTAACCCTAAACCTAACACTAACTCTATCCCTAACCCTAAGTACAACCCTAACACTAACCCTACCCCTAAATCTAACCCTACCCTTAAGCCTATTTCTAACACTAACCCTAAACATAACCATACCCTAACACTAGCACTAATCCTAACCCTAACCCTAAAAATAAACCTAACACATACTCTAACCCTAAATCTAACACTAACCCTAATGCAAAACCTAACCCTAACACTAATCCTAACACTAACCCTAATCCTAACCGTAACACTGACACTAACCCTAAACCTAACTCTACCACCAACCCATACCCTAAACCTAAAAATAAACCTAACCCTAACTCTAACCCTAACACTAACCCTAGCCCTAAACCTATAACAAAACCTAACTTTAACCCTAACCCTAACACTACCACTAACCCTAACACAAACCCTAAAACTAACCTAAAACTAACCCAAACCCTAATCATAACCCAAATTCTAACACGAACACTACCCCTAACCCTAATTCTAATACTAAACCTAACACTAAACCTAAAAATCACCCTTACCATAACCATTAACATCACCGTAAACTTTACCCTAACACGAACACTAACACTAACCATAGCACTAACCATTTCACAACCTAACACTAAACCAAACCCTAACCATAACTCTCACACTAACACTAACCCTAATACTAACCCTATCCATAGCCCTAACCCTAACAATAACACTAACCCTAATCCTAACCCTAAGCCTAACATTAACCATAAATCTATCCCTAACACTATCACTATTGCTAACCCTAACCCAAACACTAATCTTAAGGCTAAGCCTAGCTCTAACCCTAAACCTAAGAAGACCTCTAACCCTATCCCTAAAACTAACCCTAAACGTAATCCTATCTCTAACACTAATCCTATACCTAACCCTTAGCCTAACACTAAAGCTAACACAAACCCTAACCTTAACCCTAAAACTAACTCTAACCCATCCCTAACCCTAACAGTAACACTAACACTAACCTGAACATTAACCCTAATGCAAACACTAACACTAACAGTAACCCTAACCCTAACCCTAATTTTACATATAACCCTTATCTAACACTAACCCTAACCCTAAACTTAACACAAAGCCTAAGCCTAATGCTAACACTAACACTAAACCTAACCCTAACCCTAACCCTAACACTCATTCTAAACATAACCCTAATATAAACCCGTATCCTGACTGCAAATTTAAAACTAACTGTAACCCTAATCCTAACACAAACCCTAATACTAACCTCAACACTAACACTAACCTGAACTCTAAACCTAACCCTAAACCTAACCTAACTCTATTCCTAAAATGAACCCTAAACCTATACCTCACCCTAACCCTAACACTAACCCCCAAACTGACCTTAAACATAACCCTAATTGTTATTGTAAACCTAACCCTAGCACTAAACTAACCTTAACCCAAACCCTAACCCTAACACTAACACTAATGCTAATCCTAATATTAAACCTAACACTAAACCTAACCGTAACCCTTACCCAAAGCCTAAACCTTACCCTAAACTGAACACTAACCCTAACCCTAAATTTAAGCATAATAATTACCCTAACCATAAACCTAACCCTAACCATAAACCTAACCCTAAAACTAATTTAAACCTAACACTAAAACTAACACTAACCCTAACCATAACCATAATGCTAACCCTAACACTAACACTTAACATAACCCTAACACTAACACTATCCCTAAACGTAATCCTAACCATAATACTACCATTAACTCTAACCCTAACTCTAACACTAAACATGAACCTATTCCTAATTAAACTATTGCTAACCCTAACACTAAAATTAACACTAGCCGTAACCATAAACCTTAATGTAAACCTAACCCTAACATGAAGCCTAACCTTAACCCTGACCTTAACCATAAACCTAACCCTAACTCTAACCCTAACACTACTCCTAACCCTAACCATAACCCTAACCCTAAAACAAACTCTAACCCTAACACTAACACTAACCCTAACCCAACCCTAAGACTAACACTAAAACTAACCCTATCACTAACCCTAGTGCAAACACAAACACAAACACTAACCCTAACCCTAACAAACATGCTAATCCTAATCCTAACACTAACTCTATCCCTACCCCTAACACTAACCCTAACCCTAATTCTAACCCTAACCCTAATTCTAACTTTAATCCTAACCCTAACTCTAACCCTAACCCTAACACAAACACAAATACTAACCCTAACCCTAACCCTAATCCTAACCCTACCCCTAACCCTAAACCTAACACTAAACCTAACCTTAATCATCACCTTAACCCTAACCCTAACTCGAACCTTAACCCTAACACTCAATCTAACCCTAAACATAAACCTAACCCTAACTCTAACACTAACCCTAACCCTAAACCTGAATCTAATGCTAATCCTAATTATAACCCTAACACAAACCCTAACCCTAACACAGACCTAACACAAACCTGAACCTTACCCCTAACACTAATCCTGACACTGACCATAACTCTAACTCTAACTGTAACTCTAAAACAAACCCTAATCCTAACACTAACAGTACCATTAACTCTAATTATAATACTAAACCTAAACCTAAACCTTATGCTTACACTGACCCTAACCTAACACTAACCCTAAACCTAACACTAATACTATCCGTAACCCTAATTCTAATCACCACCCTAATCTTAATCCTAAACCTAACACTAACTGTAACATAATCCTTTAGCTTATCCATAACCGTAACCCTAACCCTAACCCAAACCTCATTCTAATTGTAACCCTAAACCTAAATCTAACTGTAAACCTAACACAAATCCTAAGGCAAACCCTAACTCTAACCCTAACACTAACCCTAATCCTACCTCTAAACCTAACCCTAACATTAACCCTAACCCTAACTCTAACCCTAACACTAAACCTAAGCCTAACCATAACCCTAACCCTAAACCTAACACTGAACCTATCCCTAACCATAACCCTAACCCTAAGTCTAACCCTAACACTAACCCTTACCCTAACACTAACCCTTACAGTAATTCTAAACTTAAAACTAACCCTAACACTAACACTAATGCTAAACTTAATGATATCACTAACACTAACCCTAACCCTGACACAACCCGAACACTAACCCTAAACCTTTCCAAAACCTAACACTAACCCTAACCATAACCTTAATCCTAAAATTTGCCCTAACCCTAGCCCAATGTAATGCTAATTCTAACAGTAATACCAACCAGAACCCGAAACTTAACATTAACACTAACCCAAACCCTAACCATAACCATAATCCTAACCATAACTCTAAACCTAACACTAACCATAAAACTAACCCTAACAGAATACCTAATCATAAGCCTAAACCTAACCCTAACACTAAGCATAACCCTCAGCCTAACACTAACCCTAACGGTAACCATAACACTAACACTAACTCTAACCCTTAACATATCCCTAAACCTAATTCTAACCCTAACCCTAACAATAACCCTAAACCAACCCTAACATTAACACTAAAACTGACCCTATCAATAACCCTAGTGCAAACCCAAACACTAGCAGTAACCCTAAAACTAACCATAATCCTACACGTAACACTATTCTAACACTAACCCTAATCATAGCAAAAACCCTAACCCTAACACTAACCCTAACCCTAACACTAATACTAACCCTAAAACTAACTCTAACAATAACTTTAACCCAAACCCTAACCAATCTTAATTTTAATCCTAATTCTAAATCTAACTCTAAACCTACCACAAATTCTAAGTCTAACCCTAACCTTAACACAAACGCAAACCATAACACTAACGCTAAACCTTACTTATCCTAAAAGAACCGGACAACTAACCTCCACCCTTACCAAACCCTAACACTAAACCTAAATGTAAACTAAACCCTAACACTAACCCTAACCCTAACCCCAATCTAACGCTAATTCTAACTGTAAAACAAACCCGAACCCTAACCCTAACATTAACACTAACCCAAACCCTAAATCAAACACTAACCCTAACCCTAACCCTAAACCTAACCCTAATCCTAATCCTAATCTAACCCTAACCATAATCCTAAATATAACCCTAAACCTAACACTAACCCTAAAACTGATCCTAATAGAAATCCTAACTGTAACCCTAAACTTAAACCTAACACTAACTGTAACACTAACCGAAACACAAACCCTAACAGTAACCCTAACACTGACACTAACTCTAACCCTTAACCCAAATTAAACCTAATTCTAACCCCAACCCTAACACTAACCCTAATCCTAAACCTAACCCAAACCCTAACATGAATCCTTAGTCTAACCCTAACTGTAACACCAACACTAATTTTAACCCTAACACTAACCATAACACTAACTCTAACCCTAACAATAACCCTAACTCTAATCCTAACCATAACCCTAACCCTACCCCTAACCATAAAACTAAAACTAACTCTATCTCTAAACCTTACCATAATCCTAACACTAACCTAACTCTAATTCTAACCCTAAATATATCCCTAATTCTATCAGCAAACCTAACACTAACTCTAACCCTAACCCTAACAAAACCCTAAGTTTAAACTTAACCCTAACACAAACCCTAACCCTAATCCTAACACTAAACCTAACTCTAACCCTAACCTTAACTCTAACCCTAACTCTAAACTAAACCTAACCTTAAAACTAACTTTAACACTAACCGTAAACCTAATACTAAACATAACCCTTACCCTAACACTAAACCTAATCCTAACACTAACACTAACTCTAAGGCTGTCCCTTACCCTAACACTCTAATTAAACCTAACCCTAACCCTAACAGAAGCACTAACACAAATATAACCCTAACCCTAAACCTAAACCTAACACTCACCCTAACCCTAACCCTAACACTAACTGTAACCCTAACAGTAAACCTAACCCTAATCCTAACTATTACCTCTACCCTAACACTAACCCTAAACTTAACCCTAACACTAATACTAAGACTAAACCTAAGCCTAATTCTAACACTAACCCTAACCCTAAACCTAATCCTAACACTAGCCCTAAAACACCATGTAGCACTACCATTAACACTAACCCTATCCTAATCCTAAGTGTAACCCTTAACCTCACAAAAACCCTAACCCTAATCCTAACTCAAACCCTAAAACTAATCCTAACACTAACCCTAACCCTTAACCTAACACTAACCTTAATCCTAATCCTACTTCTTCACTAACCTTAACCCTAACACTAACACTAATCATAACACTAACACTAAACCTAATCCTAAGCCTAACACTAAATCTAAACTTATCCCTAACCCTAACACTATAATAAACCCTAACGATAACCCAAACACAAACACTAATACTAAATCTAACTCTAACCTTGTCCCTTGTCCTAAACCTAAACCTAACCTTAACACTCACCGTTACCCTAACCCTAACACTAACCTTAATCTAAACTGTAACCCTAACTCTAACAAAATCCCGAAGTCTAAATCTAACCCTAACCCTAACATTAATCCTAACCCAAACCCTAACATGACCACTAACTATAACACTAACCCTAACCCTATCCCTAACAATAAACCTAAACCCAAAAATAATCCTATCACTAATTCTAAACCTAACCATAACCTCAAACCTAACACCTACCCTAAACCTAACCGTAACCCTAACACTAACACTAACCCTAACTCTACCCTTAACTCTAACACTAACATTAACACTAACTCTAAACCTAATCATAATCCTAACACTAAACCTAACCCTAATTTAACCCTAAATATAACCCTAATCTTATCTGTAACACTAACATTAACCCTAACCCTAATCCTCAAACAAACCTTAACCCTAATCCTAACCCTAAACTAACCCTAACCCTAACAGTAACCTAATACTAACCCTAACACTAACCCTAAACCTAAACCTTACCCTAACAGTAACCCTAACCATAACTCTAACACTAACACTAACCATAAACCTAACCTTAACCCTAAACCTAACCCTAACCCTAACCCTAAACTAATGCTAACCTAACACTAACTCTAAACCTATACCTATCCCTGACACTATAATTAACCCTAACCCTAACACAAACCTAACCCTATCCCTAATCCTAACCCTTATGCTAACCTAACACTAACTGTAATTCTATACCTAAACCTGACACTAAAATTAACCCTAACCCTAACCCTAACACAAATATAACCATAACACTAATCCTAACAGTAACACTCACCCTTACCAGAACCCTACCACAATTCCAATTCTAACACTAACACTAAACCTAACCTGAATCCTAACCCTTACCTTAACCCTATCACTAACCCTAAACTTAACATTAACCCTAACCTTAAAACTAACCCTAAAGCTAACTCTAACCCTAACACTAAACTTAACTTTTAATGTAAACCTAATCCTAACACTAACCCTAACAAAAAACTTAACACTAATATTAACTCTATCCCTATTTTAATGCTAACTGTAACCCTAACCCTAACAATAACCCTGACCCGAATTCTAACTCAAACCCTAAACCTAACTCTAACACTAACCCTAACCTTAAACCTAAATCTAACCCTTACCCTAAAACTAACCTTAACCCTAAACCTAACCCTATCACTAACCTTAAACCTAACCCTAACACTAATCATAACACTAACCATAAACATAACTTAACCCTAAAAATAAATCTAAACCTATCCCTAACCCTAACAGTATAGTAAACCCTAACACTAACCCAAACACAAACACTAACACTAAACATAACCCTAAACTTACCCCATATCCTGACCCTCACCCTAATTTTAACACTCATCATAACCCTAACCCTAACACAAACACTGATTCTCACCCTAATACTAACCCTAACCCTAATTTAATCATAACACGAATCTTAAATTTAACCCTAAATCTAACCCTATATCTACCCTAACCCTAACCCTAACCCTAAACAGACTATAAACCTAACCCTAACCCTCACCGTAACACAAACCTTAATGGAAACCATAACCCTAACTCTATCACGAAACCTATGTCTAGCCCTAACCCTAACAATATACTTTACCCTAACCCAAAACCTAACACAAACCCAGATTTGAACACTAACACTAACCCACAATCTAATCCTAGCCCTCATCTTAACCCTAACTGTAACCCTAAACTTAACTCTAACCCTAGCCCTAAATCTATCCCTAACCCTAACACTAATCTTAATTCTAACTCTAACCCTAACCCAAAAACTAATCCTAACACTAACCCTAACACTAACCCTAACACAAAATTTAACTCTAACATTAACCTTAACCCTAACCTAATTCTAACTGTAACCCTTAACCTTAACAATAACTCTAACCCTAGTCCTAACTCAAATACTAACCCTAATCCTAACCCTCACCCTTACCCTAACACTAACCTTAACCCTAAACCTAACCCTATTACTAATCTTAACCCTAACTCTAACCCTAATCATAACACTAAAACTAAACATAACTGTAACCGCAACACTAACTCTAAGCCTATCCCTAACCCTACCAGTATAATTAACCCTAACACTAACCCTAAAACTAACAGTAACACTAAAGCTAACACTAGCCCTCACCCTAACCCTAAACTTAAACCTAAAACTCACCCTAACCCTAACCCTAACATTAACTCTAACTTTAAACCTAACATCAAATTTAACACTAACCCTAATAATAACATAATTTTAACCATAAACCTAATGCTAACACTAACAGTTCCCCTAATGCTTACTTAAATGCTATACCTAACCTGAAAACTAACCTAACCCTAAGACTAACTCTAACCCTAACCCATACCATAACACTAATCTTAACACTAACCATAACCTTAACCCTAACACTAACCCATACCTATTCGTATACTAAACACGATTCCTAACCCTAATCCTAACTCTAACACTAATTCTAACGTTAACCCTAACCCTAGCCATTACACTAACACTAATCCTAAGACGAACTATAATTTTAAGGCTAATACTCACACTAACCCTACTTCTAACACTAACCCTAATTCTAAAACTAAATCTAACCCTAAACTTAACACTAAACCTAACACAAACCTTAACACTAACACTAATCCTAACACTAAAACTAAACCTAACACTAAACTTAACCCAAACCCTAACCCTAACACTAACCGTAAACCTAACCCTAAACCTAGACCTTAACTAAACCTAACCCTAAATCTTACCCTACCCCTAAACTTACCCTAACCCGAACACTAAACCTAACTCTAACCATAACCCAAACTCTAACCCTAACTCTAACACTAACCCTAAACCTAATCCTAACCTTAACACTAACACTAATCCTAATACTCACACTAACATTAACTGTAACTCTAACTCTAACACAAACCCTAACACAACCATAATCCTGACCCTAAGAAAACCCTAATCCTCATCCTTACCTAACCCTAACCCTACCCCTAACTCTAACAGTATAATAAACCCTAACCCTAACCATAACACAAACATAACCATAACATAACAGTAACTCTAACCATAACACTAACTCTAACCATAACCCTAATTCTAACATTCACACTTACCCTAACCCTAACCCTAACCCTAATACGAAACTTAACCCTATACCTAACCCTAAACTTACCACTAACTGTAACACTAACCCTAACACTAACAATAATCCTAACCTAAAGCTAATGTTAAAAATAACCATAAACCTAAAAACAACCCAAACCTAAACCTAACACTCACCTTAAACCTAATCCTAAACCTAAACCTAATACTAACCCTAACCCTAACCCTAACAATAAATTTAAACCTAACTATAACACTAACCCAAACACTAAAATTAACCCTAAAGCTAATGTGAACCCTAACCCTAATCCTAACCCTAAAACTAAACATAACACTAACCCTAACTCTAAACCTAACCCTAAACCTAACACAGACCCTAACCCAAACCACAAATCTAACCCTAACCAAACCCTAATGCTTACACATAATCATGATCCTAATTCTAACACTAACCATAATCCTAACCCTATTCTTAACCATAATCTTAACCATAATTCTACCCAAACACTAACCCTAACACTAACTCTACTCCTAACTTTAACACGAACCCTAAACCTCACCATACCACTAAGCCTAACCCTCACCAAAACCATAACCCTAACTCTATCACTAACACAAACCCTAATTTTAACCCTAACAATAACCTTAACCCTAAACCAAACCTATCCTAACACTAACCCTAACCATAACCCTAATCCAAAATGTAACCTTAACTCTAAACATAACCCTAACACAAACGCTAAACCTAAACTTAAAACTAACACTAACTCTAACCCTAACACAAACCCTAACCCTAACACTAATTTTACACTAACACGAATTCTAACCATTACCCTAACCCTAAACATAACCTAACCCTAACCCTAAACCTAACCCCAACACTCACTTTAACCCTAACCCTAACACTAACACCAACACTAACCCTAACTGTAACAAAACCCTTAACTCTAACTATAACCCTAACCTTAACCTAACCCTAACCATAACCCTAACCTAACACTAAACCTAACCCTAACCCTAATCCTATCAAAAACCTAACCTTTATCCTAACCCTAACACTAACCCTAAACCTAACCCTATCATGAACTCTAACCTTAACCCTTATGCTAAACATAACCATAACACTAAAACTATTTCTAACTCTAACCCTAATCCCAACTGTAACCCTATCATTAACCCTAACTCTTACACTATACCTTACACTAACACTAACGCTAACTCTAACACAAACCCTAATGCTATACCTAACCATAACCATAACACTAATCATAAGGCTAACACTAAACCTAACCATAACCCTAACACTAAATCTCACCCTAACACCTAACCCTAAGCCAAACACTGTCCCTAACCCTAACCCAAACATTAATGCTCAACCTACTGTAACCCTAACCCTAACCCTAAACCTAAACCTAACACTAACACTAACCCTAACCCTAACATGAATCATAACCGTAACCTTAACCCTAACTTAACCCTAACCTTAACCTTTATCCTAACACTAATCCCAACCCTAAATCTAACCCTAACCCAAACACTAAATGTAATTTTAACCTTACACCTAACCTAACCCTAACCCTAAAACTAACATTAACTCTACCTGTAACCGTAAAACTAACCCTAAACCTAACTCTAACCCGAATCCTAATCTTAATGCAAACCCTAACATAACCTTAACCCTAATACAAAACCTAACCCTAACACTAAGTTTAACAAAAACCATAACCCTAACCCTAATCCGAACCCTAAAACTAACCCTTACCTAAACCTAATCCTAATAATAACCCTAACACTAAAACTAACAATAATTTAACCCTAATCTTACCACTTACCCTAAACCCAAACCTAACTCTATAATTTACACTACACTAACCCTAACCCTAAACCTAACACTAACCCTAATACTAACCCCTAAACCTAATTCTAACCCAAACTGTAACCCTACACCTAACCCTAAGCCTAACCCTAACCATAACACAAACCATTCCTGAACCCTAACACTAACTGTAACACTAATCCTAACCCTAAAACCTAACTCTAAAACAAACCCAAACCCTAACCCGAACCCTAATTCTAACACTAACACTAATTCTAACCCTAACCCAACCCTAACCCTTACAGAAACACTAATACTAATTTTAACCCTAATCCTAACACTAACCTTAATCCTAACGCTAACCCTAAAACTAACCCTAACCCTAAACATATTCCTATACTTAACACTATACCTAATCCTAATCCTAACCCTAACTCAAACACTAAACCTAACCATAAACCTGACCATAAATTTAACACGAACTCTAACTCTAATCCTAACCATTAAACAAACCCTAACCTAACCCTAATTCTAACACTAAACTTAAAACTAATTCTAACCCTAACCCTAACACTAAATCTAACACGAACTCTAACTCTAATCCCAACCATTAAACAAACCCTAACCTAACCCTAATCCTAAAACTAAACCTAAACCTAATCCTAACCCTAACACTAACACTAACCCTAACACTAAATCTAACACTAACTCAAAGCCTAAATCTAACCCTAACCATTACTGTAACCCTAATTCTAACCCTATCCCTAAACTTAATATAAAACTTAAAGAAAACCATATGCCTAATTCTAACCTAACCCCAACCGAAAGCCTTACCTAACCCTAACCCTAAACCGAACCCTAACACTAATCCTAACACTATCTCTAACCCTAAGCCTAACACTAAATCTACCCACAATTTTAACCCTATCACTACCCCTAAACCTAACCCTAACCCTAACAAGTACCCTAACCCTTAAACTAACACTAACCCTAAACTTAACACTAATCCTAACCTTAACCCTAACTCTAATCCTATCTCTAACACTAACCCTCACCCAACCACAAAATCTAATACTAAACTTAACCCTAAATCTAAACCTAACCCTAATCCTAATCATAACTCTACCCTAACCCTAGTTCTAAACATAATACAAAGCCTGAATTCAACCTTAACACTAACCCTAACTCTAATCCTACCACTAACCCAAACATCAACCCTAACCCTAACCCTAACTGAAATCCTAACCCTAAACCTAACCTTAAGCCTAAGAGAAACCCAAACTCAGACAATAAACCTAACCCTACCCCTACCCCAACCCTAACACTAAAACTAACACTACACCTAACACTAACCATAAAACTCAAGCTAAGCTAACCCTAACCATAACACTAATCCTAACACTAACCCTAAACGTAACTCTAACCAAAATCCCAAAAATAATCCTAACCCTCACCCTAACTCTAACCATAACAATAATCCTAACCGTAAACCTAAACCTAATCCTAACAATAACCCTAACACTAAGCCTAACATGAACCCTAACCATAAGTCCAACCCTAACCCTAACACAAATCCTAAACCTAATCCTTACCCTAAAATTAACACTAAATCTAACTCTAACATTAACACTAACCCTGACCCTAACACTAACACTAAACTTAATCCTAACCATAATGCTAACCCTAACACTAACCCTACAGAAAATCCTAAATCTATCACTACCCATAAACCTAACCCTAACCCTAACAAGAACCCTAACCCTAAACCTAACACTAATCCTAAACTTAAGACTAAACCGAACCATAAACCTAATGCTAATCCCATCTCTAACCCTAACCTAAAACCAAATCTAACACTAATCCTAACCCTAAACCTAAACCTAACACTAATCCTAGCCATAATTCTAATCCTAACCCTAATCCTAATTCTAACCATAATACAAACCCTAAACGTAACTCTAACATGAACCCTAACCCTAATTCGAACCTTAACACAAACCTAAACTCCAACCCTAAACCTAACCCTAACTGAAACCCTTATTCTAAACCTAACCTGAACACTAAGCCTAACTCAAATCAGAACACTACCCCTAAGCCTACCCCTACACCTAATCCTAACACTAACCCTAACACTAACCCTAACACTAACCCTAAATGTAACTCTACCCCTAAACCCAACACTAATGCTAACTCTAAACCTTACCATAACACTAACCCAAACATTAAACCTAAACCTAATCCTAACAATAACCATAACACTAACCCTAATGCGAACTCTAACCATAACACTAACCCAAACACAAACACTAAACCGAACCCTAACCATAGCCCTAATACTATCCTAACACTAAGCTAAACACTAACCCTAACTCTAACCATAAACCTACCCCTAAACCTAAATGAAACCATAACCATAACTCTAACATAATCCTAACACTAACCCTAAACCTAAACCTAACACTAACCCTAAATCCAACCCTAACCATAACCCTAACCCTATCACAAAACTTAACCCTAAACATAACAATAAAGCTAACACTAAACCTAACACTAACCCTAACCATAACACTAACCCTTATCCTAACTCTAACACTGACCCTAAGACTAACCTGAAACCTACACCTAATTCTAAAACTAACTCTAAACCTAACCCTAACCCTGACACTAAACCTAAACATATCCCAAACCCTAACACTTACCCTAACACTAACCCTATCCCTAACCGTAATCCTAACACTAAAATTAACCCTATCGCAAACCAGAACCATAACACTAACCCTAAACCTAACCCTAACCATAACGCTAATCCTAACATTAACACTAAACCTAAAACTTTCCATAATCCTAACATGCACCCTGATTTGAACTCTAAATCTTATGCTAACCGTAACAATAAACTTAAACCTAACCCTAACCCTAATACTAAAACTAACCCTAACCCTAACCCTAACTCAATAACTAACAATAAACATAAACCTAACCCTGACACTAAACCTAACACTAACCCTAAAACTTACCCTAACACTAACACTTACCCTAACACTAAACCTAACCCAAAACCTAAACCTAACACTGAACCTAACCCTTACTCTAACCTTAACTATAACACTAACACTAACTCTAACCCTAACCCTAACCCTACACCTAACACTAACCCTAAACCAAACACGTAATCAAACCCTAACCCTAACACTAACCCTAACCCTAACCCTCACACTAAACCTAACACTAATCATAACACTTACCTAAATCTATCCCCAAACTAACCTAACCCTAAACCTCATCGAAACACTAACCCTACCCTAACCCTAACCCTCACACTAAAACTCACCCTAACCCTAACACTAATCCTAACCCTAAAACAAAATCTATCACTTACCCTTATCCTAACCCTAACCCTCACCCTAACTTTAACCCTCAATGTAAAACTAAACCTAACACTAACCCTAACCTAAAACTAATACTAACCCTAATCCTAACCCTAAACTTAACCCTAACCCTAACATAATACTAACCCTAACCATATCCCTAACACTAATTCTAACTTTAAACATAAGTGTAACCGTAACCATAACCCTAAATATAACCCTAAAACAAACTCTAATCTTAACCCTAACACTAAACATAACCCTAACACTAAACCTAACCCTAACCCTAAACCTAACCCTAACACTCATACTAACAAAAATTGTAACCATAACTGTAATCCAAACCTTAACCCTAAACCTAACACTAACCATAACCATAACCCTAACCCTAAACCTAACACTAACTCTCAACCTAACACTAAAACTAACCCTAACACTAAATCTAACCCTAACCCTAACACTAACACTAACCCTAAGTATCACCCTAACCCTAACACTAACAATAATGCTAACCATATAGCTAAAACCAAACCCCAACCCTGAAAGTAACCCTAACCCTAACATGAACACTTATCCTAACCCTAATCCTGAAACTAACACTAATCCTAAGCCTAACACTAACCCAAAACCTAACCAACAAGCTAACACTAACCTTAACCTCACCCTAACCCTAACCCTAACTTTAACACCAACACAAATTTTAAATATAACCAAAACCCAAATCCTTAACCTAACCCTAACCCACAACCTAAACATAACCCTAAAACTAACCCTAACCCTAAACCTAAATTTAACTCTAACACTAAACCTAACTCTAAGCCTAACACTAAACCAAAACCTAATACTAACTCTAACCCTAACCAAAACCCTAAAAATAAACCTAAGACTCACCCTAAACTTAACCCTAACACTAACACTAACCTAAACCTAAACCTTAGCCTAACACTAACCCTAACCCTACACCTAACACTAACACTAACCCCAACCCTAACACCTATACTAACACTAACCCTAACAGTAACCATAAACTGAAACAAAAACCTAATACTAAGCCTAACCTTAAACCTAAACCTAACCATAAAACTAACCCTTATACTACCCCTAATTATAACCCTAACCATAACCCTGACCCTAACATAACCCTAACCCTAACCCTAAATACAACATAAACCCTAACCCAAACCATAACCCTAACCCTTATGTAACCCTAACCCTAAACCTTACCTAACGCTAACCCTAAACTAACACTAACCCTAACCCAAATGTTAACATTAACTCTTACCCCAATGCTAATTCTATCACTAACCCTAACCCTAAACCTAACTCTAAACATAACACTAAACTTAAGCCTAACCGTGACCCTAAACCTAAACATAATCCTAACCTTAACCTTAACCATAACCATAACAATAACCCTAAAACTAACCATAACACTAACCGTAAGCCTTAATGAAATGCTAATCCTAACAGTAAACGTAACCCTAAACCTAACTAAATCTAATGCTAAACCTAAATCCACTACTTAACCTAACCCTTACCCTAAACCTAACCCTAATCCTAACCGTAACTGTAACTCTAAACCTAAACCTTACCTAAATATAGCCCTATCCTAACTGTAATCATAAAAATAACCCTAACCTTATACCTAAACCAAACCCTAACCCTAAACCTCACACTAACCCTAACCCTAAACCTCATACTAACCCTAAACCTAAACCTAACACTAACACTAACCTAACCCTAACACGAAACCTAAACCTAACTATAAACCTAACCAAAACACTAATGCTAAACCTAACCCTAATGCTAACTGTTATCATAAACCTAAACAAAACCTAATATTAACATTAACCCTAACCATTACACTAACATGAACCCTCACCCTATCACTAACCTTAACCTAACCCTAACCTAAACCTAATCCTAAATCTACCCTATTGCTAAACCTAATTTTAACACTAAATCTAACCCTAACAGCAACCTTAAAACTAACTTAACTATAACAATAAATCTAATCCTAATTCTAACTCTCACACTAAACCTAAACTTAACACTAATCATATTCCTAACCCTAACATGAACCCAAACCCTAACCCTATCACAAACCTAACCCTAACACTAACCTTCACTGTAACCCTAACACTAACCCTAATACTAACACAAAACCTTAATCTAACCCTAAACATAACACTAACCAAAACCTTAATCGTAAACCTAAACCTAACCTAACACTAACCCTAACCCTAAAACTAATACTAACCCTAACACTAAACATAAACCGAAACAAAAGCCCAATACTAAAGCTAACCTTAACCCTTACCCTAATCCTAAAACTAAACCTTAAAGTATCCCTAACCCTAACCCTAACCATAACCCTAACCTTAACATAACCATAACCCTAACCCTAAATCTAACATAAACCCTAACCCAAACCATAACCCTAACACTTTTGTAACCCTAACCATAACGCTTACCTAACAATAACCCTAAAACTAACACTAAACCTAACACTAACCCTAACCCAAATTTTAACAGTATAACTCTTACCCCAATGCTAACCCTATCACTAATCCTAACCCTAAACCTAACTCTAAACATAACACTAACGTTAAACCTAATAGTAATCCTAAACCTTACTGTAATCCTAACCCTAACCATAACCATAACCATAACCATAACCATAAAACTAAGCCTAACTCTAAACCTAAGCCTTACTGTAATCGTAATCCTAACCATAATCGTAACTCTAACCCTAACTAAACCTAACGCTAAACCTAAACCCACTACTTAACCTAACCCTAACCCTAAAGCTAACCCTAATCATAACTGTAATCATAACCCTAAACCTAAACCTTACTAAACATAACCCTATCCTAACTGTAACCATGAAAATAACCCTAACCTTATACCTAAACCAAACCCTAACCCTAAACCTCACACTAACCCTAAACCTAAACATAACACTAACACTAACCAAACCCTAACACTAAACCCAAACCTAACTATAAACCTAACCAAACACTAATGCTAAATCTCACCCTAATGCTAACCTTTACCCTAACCCTAAACAAAACCTCATATTAACACTAACCCTTACCTTTACACTAACATGAACCCTCACCCTATCCCTAACCTTAACCTAACCCTACCCTAAACCTAATCCTAAATCTAACCCTATTGTTAAACCTAAACCTAACCCTAAACCTAACACTAACACTAATCTTAAAACTAACCTAACTATAACAATAAACCTAAGCCTAACTCTAACCCTCAACTTAAACCTAAAACTAACACTTACCATAATCCTAACCCTAACACGAACCCAAACCCTAACTCTATCCCGAACCTATCTCTAACTCTACCCTTAACAGTAACCCTAACACTAACCCTAATACTAACACAAAACCTTAACCTAACCCTAAACATATCCCTAACCAAAAACTTAACCATAACTCTAAACCTAACCCTAATCCTAACATTAACCCTAAACCTCACCCTAACCCTAAACTTTTACCTAACACTAACCCTAACCCTAACGTAACACCAAAAATAATTCTAATTTTAACCCTAACCCTAACACTTAATCTAACCTTATCTGTAACTCTGACCCTAACTAGAAACTGAACCATAACCCTAACACAATCGTAACCCTAACCCTACCCTAACACTAATTCTAATACTAATCCTAACACTAACCCTATGTCTTACACTAACCCTATGCTAAAACAAACCCCAATTCAAACCCTATACCTAACCCTAACTGTAACCCTAAACTTAAACCAAACCCTCACTCTAACCCTAACCCTAACCCTAAATGTATAACTAACCCTAACCCTAACACTATCAGTAACAGTAAACCTAAGTATAATCCTTACCCAAACACTAACACTAACCCTAAACCTTACCATAACCCTAAAACTAACACTAACTTTAACCATAACCCTAAACTTAAACCTAACAGAAAAGCTAACCCTAACATGAATCCTAACCCTAACTCTAACCCTAATTTAACCCTTACTCTAACCCTAAAACAAGCACTAATCCTAACGCAAACCCTAACCATAACTGTAACACTAACCCTGAACCTAACCTTAACCCTAAATCTAACCTAACTCTAATCCTAATCCTAACCCTTATAATTACCCAAACTATTAAACTAACCATAACCGAACCACAAACCCGAATCTTCAATGTGTCACTAACCCTAACCCTAACACTAAACCTAACCCTAACTCTAACACTAAATCTAACACTAATTTTCACCCTAAACCGAACCTTAACTCTAAAACTTACCCTAACCCTAATTCTAACGCTAACCCTAACATTAAACCTAACCCTAACCCTAACATTAACCCTAATTATAACCTATCCAAAATACTAGACCCACCCCTAACCTTTACCCTAACCATAACACAAACCCTAACCCTAACAGTAACTATAACCGAAACCTAACCCTAACCAAAACCTAACACTAACCCAAATCCTTACCCTATCCCTAAAACCAAAGCTAACCCTATCTCTTAATTCTGACCCTAATGGTAAGATAAATCTTAAGCCTAAACCTAATGATAATTCTACCCTAAAACTATCCATAATCCTAACACTAAACTTAACCCTAAACTTAACCCAAACACTTACAATAACCCTACCCCAAACCTAAACCTAACCCAAACAGAAACCCTAAACCTATTCCTAATGCTAACACTAACTCTTACCCTAACCCTAATCCTACCCTAACACTAACCCTAAGCTCACCTTAACCCTAACCCTCACTTTAACCCTAACCCTAACCCTAAAATTAACCCTAACCCTAATTCTAACACTATCCCTATATCTAAATCTAAAACTAACCCAAAATCGAATTTTAACCTGAACATAACACTAACCCTAACCCTAAACATTACCCTAAACCTAACACTAAAACTAACCCTAACCCTAGCACGAACCCTAGTCCTAACACAAACTCTAACACTAACCCTAAACCTAACACTAAACCTATCTTTAACCCTAACCCTAACCCTGACACTAACCCTAACAATAACCCTAAACTAAACCTAACACTAATCCTAAGCCTAAAATAACCTAATCCTAAGCCTAACAGTAACCCTAACACAAACCCTAACCCAAAACATAACACTAATCTGAACATAACACTAACCCTAACCCTAACACTATATAACCCTAGCCCTCAACCTTACCCTAACACTAACTCTAACCCTAAAACTAAACCGAACACAAAAAATAACCTTAATCATAACATGAAACCTAAATCTAACCCTAACCCTAATTTAACCCAAACCCTAACACTAACATTAATCTTAACCCTAACCCTTACCCTATCCCTAACACAAATCCTAATCCTAACCCTAACACTAATCTAATCCTAACCCTAACCCTAACACAAACCTTAAACCTAACACTAAATATAACTCTAACCCTAAACGCAAACCTAACACTAAGCCTAACCCTAACCCTAAACCAAAACCTAACATGAACCCTAAACTTAATTCTAACATGAAATATAAATCTAACCCTAAACCTAATGTAATCCAAACCCTAACACTATTTCTAACACAAACCCTAACCTGAACCCAATCCTAAAACTAACACTTATCCTAACCGTAAACCTAAACCTAACACTATCCCTAACTTTAACCTTAACAGAAACCTTAACCCTAACTCTAACACTAATCCTATCCCTAACCTGAACCCTAACAGTAACCCTAATCCTACCCCTAATCCTAACCTAACCTAAACCGAAACCTAACTCTAACCCTAATCCTAAACTTTATCGTAACCCTAACCATAACCATAACTGTAACCCCAACACAAACCCTAACCCTAAAGCTAACACTAACCTAAATCATAATGCTAACACTAACCCTAACCCTAACACTAAAACTAACATTAACTCTAACCTTAAACCTAACCCTAAACAAAAATGTTACCCTAACCCTAACCCTAACCCTAACTGTAACCCTAACAATAATCCTAACCCTAAACCTAACACACAGCATAAAGCTAACCCTAATCTTAACCCTAACAGAAACCCTAACCCTAAACCTAAAACTAACTCTAACACTACCACTAACCCTAACTTTAACTCTAACCCTAACCCTAACCCTAAAACTAACCCTAAACCTAACCCTACCACTAACCCTAACAATAACCCTAATCCTAAGCCTAACTCTAACCCTCAACCGAATTCTAACCATAAACTAACCGTAAACCTAACCTTAATTGTAATACTAACCCTATACCTAACTATGACCCTAAACCTAACCCTAACATTAACCCTAAGTTTGAACCGAAAGCTAACACTAACCCTAACCTTAACCCTAATATGAACCCTAAATCTAACCCTAACCCTAACATATACCTAACTTTAAACTTAACCTTAACAATAAGCCTAATCTGAACCCTAACCTGAACCCTAATACAAACCTAACCCTAACCCTAATCCTAACCCTAAACCTAACAGTAACTGGAACCTTAAACATAATACTTACCGAAACCCTAAGACAAATCCTAACCCTAAACCTAACCCTAACCCTAACCATAACCATAACCCTAATACTAACCCTAACCATAACCCTAACACTAACCCTAACCATAACCCTGCACTAACACTAATTTCAATTGTAACCATAACCCTAACCCTAAACCTAACCTAAATTTTACCCTAAACCTTACATTAAGCCTTACCCTAACCCTAACCCTAACACTAACCCTAACCCTAACCCTAAACCTATTCCTAACTATAATACTAACCCTAATCCTAAACCTAACCCTAATCCTAACACTATCCCTAACCCAAATTATAACCCTATCCCTATCCCTATCAATAATACTAACACTAACTCTATCCCTAAACCTAAACCCAACCCTAACTCTAATGCTGACAATAACCCTAACCTTAACCTAACCATAAACGAAACCTTAACACTAACCTTAACCCTAACCCTAACACTAACCCTAAACATAACCAGAACACAAACCATAAAACCAACCCTAACACAAACCCTAACCAAACAGTAACTTTTACTCAAACACTAACTCTAATCCTAACCCTAAACCTAAAACCTTATTCTAACAAAAACACTAAACCTAACCCTAACTTTAAACCTAATTCTAACACTTACTCTAATCCTAACCCTAATCCTAACCTATCACTAACCCTAACCCTCACCATAACCCTAACCCTAACTGTAAAACTAACTCTAACTCTAACCCTACATTAACCCTAAATCTAAGTATAGACTAATACAAAAACTAATGCTAACCCTAACCGTAAACCTAACCCTAACACTAACCCTAACCCTAAACCTAAAACTAACCCTAACACTAACCTTAACCATAACCCTAAGAAAATCCTAACACTAACCGTAACTCTAACACTAACCCTAATCCTAAATCTAACCCTAAAACAAACAATAACCCTAACACTAGGACTAACCCTGAAACTAACCATAACCCCAAAGCTAAACCTAACCCTAACCCTAAACCTAACCCTAACACTAACACTAACCATAATGCTAACTCCAACCCTAACCCAAACCCGAAACCTAAACCTAAATTAACCCTAACCCTAACCATTACCATAAACATAATACAAATTCTACAGCAAAACATAACCCTAACCATAACCTAACACTAACCCTAACAATTACCTAAACATTATCCTAACCCTAACATGAACACTAAAGCAACACTAACCCTAACCATAATCTAACACTAACCCTCACCCCAACACTAACCCTGTCACTAACCCTAACCCTAACCCTAAGCCTAACACTTATAGTAACAATAACCCTAACCATAATGCAATACCTAAACTTTCTGTGACCGTAAAACTAACCCTAACCCTATGCCTCATTCTAACCCTCTTCATAACCATTACCCTAACTGTAACACTAACCCTAACTCTAACACTAACACTAACCCTAAACCTAAGTATAAAACTAACCCAAACACAAATCATAAACCTAAAGATAACAATAAATGTAAAAATAACCCTAACCCTAACATTCAAACTAAACCTATCTTTTAACCCTAACCCTTACAGAAAACCTAACACTAAACCTTACCCTAACACAAATTATAATTGTTACCCTAACACTAACCTAACATTAACCATAACCCTAACCGTATCTCTAATTCTAAAATTAACCCTAACCCTAACCCAAACCCTAACCCTAACACCAAAACTAAACTTAACCCTAACCCTAACCCTAACCATAACCATAACATTAACCAAACCCTAACCCTACCATAACACTAATTCTAGACCTAACCTTAACCCTAAAAGTAACCCTAAACATATCCCTAAACATAACACCACCCTTAAATTTAACCCTAACACTAACACTAACACATACACTAAACCTAACCCTAATGTAAACCCTCACACTAACTTTAAACCTAACAAAAACCCTAACCCTAATGCTAACCCTAACACTAACCGTAACACTAACACTAACACTATCCTACCCATAACCCTAAAACTAACTCTAAACCTAATCCTAAGCCTCATTCTAACTCTAATCATAAATATAACACTAACCTAACCCTAACCTTATCCCAAACACTAACAATAACCCTAACCATAACACTAACCAAAACCATAACTCTAACCAAAACCCTAATCCTAACCCTAACACTAACCTAACCTTATTCCTAACATGAACTCTAACACTAAACCTAAAACTAACCCTAAACCTAACTTAAACCCTAATCCTAACCCTAAACCTAACAATAAACTGAACCCTAACACTAACCCTAACCCTATCACTAACCCTAACCCTAACTGTAACCCTAACCCTAAATCTAAACCTAACCCTTAACCTAAACCTAACACTCAACCTAAACTTACCCTAATACAAAAGCAGACCTAACCCTAACCCTAACCTAACCCTAACCATAACACTAACCAAAACCATAACACTAACCAAAACCCTAACCCTAACCCTAACACTAACCTAACATGAACACTTAACCTAACCCTAAACCTAACCCGAACCTTAATCTAACCATATCCCTAACCCTAATCTAAACCTAATCCTAACCCTAAACCTAATACTAACCGTAATCCTAATCCTAAAACTATCCCTAATCCTAACCATAACCCTAACCCTAATCCTTACATAACCCTAAGAGTAACATTAACCCTAAAATAATATCAAACCCAACCCTAACACGAAATGTATATCGAACCCTAACTCTAACCCTAACACTAACCCAAATCCTAATCATATCCCTAACCCTAACACTTACATTAAAACTAAACCTAACTCTAAACCTGACACTAACCGTACTCCTAAATCTAACGCTAACTGTAAACCTAATTATAGTGCTAAACCAAAAACTAATGCTAACCCCAACTGTAACATTAACACTAACCTTATCACTAACCCTAAACCTAAAACTAACACTAACCCTAACCCTAAAACGAACCTTAAGCCAAACCCTAACCCTAACCTAAATCTAACCCTAACCCTATCCTTATCAAGAAGCCTAAACCAAAACCTAACCCCAAACCTAACAAAAACCCTAACCCTAACCAAAACACTAACTTAACCGTAATCCTAACTTTAACCCTAAACCTAACCCTAACACTCACAATAACCCTAACCCTAAAAATAACACTATCTCTAATTATAATCCTAAACTTAAACCTAAACCTTACCCTAACACTGATTCTAACCCTAAAACTAACCCTAATCTTAACCCTAACACTATTTCTAACTCTAACACTAGCTTTAATCCTAACCGTAACCCAAACCCTATTGTAACCCTAATACTAACTGTAACATAAAGCATAAATTTAATTATAACAGTGACTCTAACCTAAGCCTAATCCTAACCCTAAATTTACACTAATCATAAACCTAACACTAATCAAACCCTGACCTTATCCCAAAAACTAACACTAACCCTAACACTATCCAAAACCTTAACCCTAACCCTAACACTAACCTAATCCTATTCCTAACATGAAGTCAACTGTAACCCTAAAACTAACCATAAAACTAACCCTCAACCTAATCCTAACCCTAAACCTAACACTAAACCAAACCCTAACACTAACCCTAACCCTAACCCTAAACCTAACCCTAAACCTAAAGCTAACACTCAACCTAAACCTACCCTAATATGAAACCAAACCTAACCCTATCCCTAACCTAACCCTAACACGAACCCTAACCCTAACTGTAAATCTAACCCTAACCTTAACCTATTCATAACCCTAACCCTAACCTAAACCTAACACTAACTATAGCACTAACCCTAACCCTAATCCTAACACTAATGCTAGATCTATCCCTAAACAAAACACTAATCCTAACCCTCACCCTAACCCTAAACTTAACATTAACACTAACCCTAACTCTTAAACTAACACTAACCCTAACCCAAACCATAATCCTAACCCTAACCTAACGCAAACCAAAACCCTTACCTAATCCTTACCCTGACTTTTACCCTAACATGAAACCTAATGCTAACGGTAATTCTAAACACAATCCTAACGCTATCACTAACCATAACCCTAAACCTAACACTCACCATATATTTAACACTAACCCTAACACTAAACCTAACTCTAACACTAATACTAACCCTAACCCTAACAGTAACCCTAAACCTACCCTTAACCATAACACTAACTTTAACCTTCACCCTAACTTTAACCATAATCTAACCCTAAACGTAACCCTATCAGAAATCCTAAGCCTAACCCTAAACCTAACACAAACCATACCCTAAACCTAACACTAACCCAAACGCTATCCCTAACCCTAACCCTAACTCTGACACTAACCCTTACCCTAACTGGAAACATAACACTAACCCAAACCCTAATACTAAACCTAATCTTAACCCTAAACTTTACCCTTACTCTAACCTTAACCCAAACCCTAACACTAACCCTAACCCTAAGCCTAAAAGCAAACCTATACCTAATTTTAAACCTAACAATAACACTAACTCTAACCCTAAACCTAACACTAATCCTAACCCTAACCATAACATGAACTTAACCCTAACACTAACCCTAAACCTAAACCTAACCCTATCCGAAATACTAACACTAACCCTAATCCTAACCCTAAACCTAATACTAACCCTAACCATTACCCTAATCATAACTCTAATTCTAACCGTAACCCTTACCCTAACCCTAAACTTAACCCTAATGTAAACCTCACCCTAAGCCTAACCCTATCCCTCATACTATCTCTAACCCTAACACTAACATTGCCACAGTCTGGCTGGGCACAATTCACAAGCCACTTGTCAAGAAGAAATGAACTTTATTTTTAGAACCCACACGCCCCTCCACAGGAGCTCTTCAGGAATTCCCTCAGAGCCCCACTGCCACCACCAGCTTCCCACAAGCCTCTCACCCCCCTACCCTAGTCCTCCTGCCCTTGAAGCCGATTGGCTGGGTCACATGGGCAGAGCAAAAAACAGTCCCCCAATGAGTAGCTCCATGGTCTGAAAGGGCGGGTAAATAGCCCAATGAGCATCACTGCAGAAGAGCCAATCTGCTGGCAGCTGGAAGTTTGCTGGGGCCCCTGTGAGCCAATCATCAGCTGGCAGCTGGAAGTTTGCTGGCAGCTACAAGTTTGCTGGCAGCTGGAAGTTTGGTGGGGCTCCTTCGGCTGTGGCTCTAAACATTTCCCCACTTAACAATAAGCATGTGGCTTAGGGACCATGCCTGCCTTAGGTTGTCATATACTACATATGGTTCTTACCCATCATCGGTTGAGCTGACCTCAAGGTATTAGCCTCCTGTCTTAGGTTGCTACAATTGCAATTGGATCTTACCCGTCATTGACTACCGGTCCAGCATACAGCCACACCTGTGGATAGGTCTTTGTACCAGAAGGGGGGGTGAGGTTCTTTGCCTCACCTCTGTTGGCCCCCAAATCTTAGCTGAACAATCATCACAAGCAGATGGGAGGAGGATACACCAAGCCAATTGATGGCTCCTTTTGAAAAAATTGTACCACCGATGACACCATCAACAAAAATACCCCAACACTACCACAAGTCGCTACACCAACAGACAGTTCACAATGCATACAAGTGATACATAGTCCAGGCAAGCTCTGCAAGCAGTTCAGTGATAGCTATTGCAGAAGCTGTAGATTGGTTTTATCTTTGTCTTCACTGGCATTTGGATGAAGATAGGAATTCTGGCAATAATGGCTAAAGAAAAAATTATGTAACATTCCAGCAGGCACTAAAGGAAAACAATTTTCTGAACAATTTACATTATCCTGAACAGAATTATTAGATATAATGAAAACGAAAGGTGAAAGTAAACAAACAGATCTGTTAAGCTCCTTTTTTGTGCACATATTAAAACAATCCTCAACAGCTGTTTACCCAATTTATATTAAACCATTTAAATCACGTGAATAAAAAAATTTGGATCCATTTTTTCATGAGCACTCATCATATATGATATATGAACATATGTACATACAAACATACAACACAAAACACAAGTGTGCACACATAATATAATACATATAACACATAACATAATAGTAAAGGCCTTATAATTTTTACAGGTGAAATCTCCATTGCAATGTTTAAAAACTCTATAGTCAAAAAATAGAACTGATCAGCAAAACATTAACCTAGGTCTGTATGAGCTCAAAAAACAAAATAGAACTTCATGATGTGGGAAAGGGCAATAATAAAATAGATATTTAAAAAAAGCATCCTGGTTCTGTTGCAGATGTAAGGATAGCCAAACTGGAGTTTTGGATATCAGCTGTTATGGATTTGAGCCAAATCATCTTCTTTTAGGTTTGTAGAAATCGCTTTAGTTAATCTCTCTGGAATCCAAATTGGCTGCTGTTCTCCCTGTGGAAACACACAAACAGACCCCCGACTCCAGACAATTACTGGGTAAGGATGTTTCCATTGTCCTGTTAAAATATCCTTCTAAAGTACCTTGGGCTTATGTACATTTTTTGAACACATATGCCTATCTGCACCACTAAACCATGATGAATCTGAATTTTAAAAGTTTGGAGTAAAAAGGGTTATTGTAAGTTTATCTTTGGGGAATATATACCCCTTCCCAATTCCCTATTTTTGCTTTAATAAGTGCATTTTAATAGTTTGATGAGCTCTTTCAACTATGCCTTGTCCCTGTGGATTGTATGAGATTCCTGTTATATGAGTAATGCCAAATGATGAGCAAAATTGTTTACAAGAGGTAGAAGTATAACCAGGATCATTATCTGTTTTTAACTGTTTTGGAACGCCCACAGTGTGGCAAAATTTTATAACCAATGAGCTATAATATCTTTAATTTTTTCTCCGGCATGAAGGGAGCCCATCAAAAATCCAGAAGAAGTATCAGCTGTAACATGCAAACATTTTAATTTTTCAAATTCTGACAAGTGTGTGACGTCTATCTGCCAAATATGGTTAGGTATCAGTCCACTAGGATTGACTCCAAGATTACCTTGTGGTAAAAAGGTCATACAATTTTGACATTGTTTTATTCTTCTTCTAGCTTGTTCCTTAGTTATTTTAAAATGCTTTTGTAAAGTATTAGCATTGACATGAAACTTTTTATGAAAATTTGTAGCTTCTTCTAGTGTAGAGAAGATATGTATGTCATGTGTATATTTATCTGCTAAATCATTGCACAAACTAAGGGCTTCAGGAAATCCTGTATGTGCCCTGATATGTCCTATAAAGAATGGATCTTTTCTGTCCTAGATTAGATAGTGTATATTGGAAAGCAAAGAGAAAACAGTAGAGGAAGGGGAAATCCTACCAGAATCTTCAAGGGATACTATAGCATTAACTATATACTGACTATTGGAAAATAAATTAAATACAGAATCTTTAAACATTACAAAAGCTTGTAATACTGCATTAAGCTCTACCTTTTGAGCTGATTGTTTGGGTACTAAAAATGCAAAAGTTTGATCAGGAGAACTATTGCTGATGTACCATTATTTGACCCATTAGTGAATATATTTGGAGCATTCATGATAGGTGTTTTTCTTGTCATTTTTAGAAAAATTACAGGATGTGATGACCATAAAGACAATAAAGGATTAGATGGTAAGTGGTTATCAAATGAAACATTAGATGTGCACATGATTATTGCCCAAGTATTTAACTTATTAGCTAACTCATTAATTTGATCCATAGAATATGGAGTAATAATTTTATTTGGAGAAATTCCAAACACTCCCTTTGCTGCTTTTATTCCTTTGAGTATTAATTGTCCTGCAGCTCCTGGATACCTAGTAAGAATAGTGTTAGGAGAATAAGATAAATATATCCATAATAATGGACCTTCTTGCCAAAATACTCCTGTAAGAATATTTTTTGTTGGTAGTACAATAAATAATAAAGGCAAACTTACATAAATTCTATCCAAATGCATGTTTTCCATATAGGTTTCAATGACTTTTAATGTCTTTCTTGCTTCAGGCATTAACATTCGGGGTGAATTTGGATATGATGAACCTTTTAGGATATCAAATAAAGGTCCCACTCTCCTGTTGGTATACCTAGATAAGGCTTTATCCAATTTATGTTTCCTAATAACATTTGAAAGTCATTAAGTGATTTGGGTTGATCTACACGTATTTGAATCTTTGGTGGATGGAACATGGTTGAGGATAATAGAACTCCTAAATAATTAATTGGAAAATGTAATTGTCCTTTATTGCTATCTCTAGATTATAATTTTTAATAAGTTTGTAAGTGTGGCATAACATTCTAGCAATGTGTTTTCATCTTTGTGTGCTAATAATACATAATCCATATAGTGAAATATTTTTAGTTCAGAATTTTGATTTCTAAGTGGCTGGAATACTTTGTTAACATAAATTTGACACATAGTTGGGCTGTTAGCCATTCCTTGAGGGAGTACTTTCCATTTATATCTCTGATCAGGACCTTCATGATTCAGTGCAGGGATAGTAAATGCAAAACGTGGACTATCCTCAGGATGAATTGGAATTTAAAAAAAAAACAATCTTTAATATCTATAACTAAAACATACCAAGTTATTGGCAAAGCAGACAATTGAGGAATCCCCGATTAAGCAGGTCCCATAATAACCATCTCATCATTAATGGCTCTTAAATCTTGCAATAATCTGCATTTACCAAATTTCTTTTTGATGACAAAAATGGGTGTATTATGGGGAGATACAGAAGGTTGTATATGTCCTTCTGCTAATTGTTATTTGACCAGGTCATAGGCTGCTTGTATCTTTTCTTTAGTCAGGGGCCACTGAGGAACCCATACTGGTCTTTCTGATTTTCAAGTAATTTTTATTGTCTTAGTGACCCCTCCTGAAAATCCAATCCACGTCTGTCTATTCCTTGATCTATTTGTGTTGGTGGTGCTATACCTTGTTCTTGTTCTCCTAATCTTTTACCTTTCCTAAAACCTTGTCTGGTAATAATAGTGGGAACATTTGAATTGATGTTATTTGTTAATGTTAGTCCTAATTTATCTAGGAAATCTCATCCCCATAAATTTATGGGAAGTTGATCCAGTACATATGGCTGTATAGTTCCTTCACATCCTTCAGTATCCTTCCAATCTAATTCCATTGCACTTCTATGGGTATTAGTCACCACTCCTAGGCCTCAAAGCATTTGAGTGGCTTGTTGTAATGGCCAATGTTTTGGCCATTCTTGACGAGAGATGATGCTAAGGTCTGCACCTGTATCCAGTAGCCCATTATATTCATGTCCTTGAATATTTAGTTTTAGCATGGGTCAAGAATCTAAATTTAAAGAAAGCATAGCCCAATCTACACCTCTGGAGCCTAATCCTCTGGAACCTCTTTCTACAGTATGACTGGAAAATTTATCATGTAGACTGGGTATTATTAGTAACTGCTATTCTATCTCCTGGTGAAATTACTGATATACTCTTTGGAGAACTGGCTATAATTTTTTATTTCACCTTTATAATCAGGATCAATTACCCCAGGACTTATCAAAAGTCCTTTTAGAGTAGAAGAGCTGTGTCCCAATAATAAGCCTACTGTTCCTTTGGGAAGAGGTCTTTTTACCCTTGTGGGAATGATTTGAACTCCCATCTCTGGATTTAGTACTGTTCTGGAAGAGGCACAGATGTCCAATCCTGCCCTTCTTATGTTTGTCTAGTGAGGGATTTAATGGACAATGTGTCCTGGGCACTACCCTGATTGGGTTGCTGGGTTCTACCAGTGCTCCATATATTTGTGGTCTTGGGCCCTGGAGCATTGCGCCCCCCTGTCTATTTTTTGGAAATGGAGCCTGATGGCTTTCTCCATGATATCGTGCATAGACACCTGGTCTTTGTTCATTTTTGATAACAGATTACTCTCTATGGTGGTTTGAGAATGGCATTCATTAGAACAATGTCTCTCTCTATGGCATTGTGGGAAAATACCCAGTATTCTACTCTTTTGATACCTCGTTTTGTTAAACCCTCCTCCTATGGGGCAATTCCTTTTAAAATGTCCTGTTTGTTCACAATTGTAGCATGTTTTTGGCCTGGCATCTAAAACCTGTTCTAAAGCAGGTACCAAGACTTGCCCTTGTTCATTAATGTCTCTACATAATTTAATATATGTGTTTAAATCTTCATGTTTCCATGGTCTAATGACTTCTCTGCACCAACGATTCACTTGTGCATAAGCTAGTTGTTTTATTAATGGCATTGCTTGTTCTGTATTCCCAAAAAATCTGTTAGCTGTTTGAATAAGGCTATCTACAAATTCAGAGTAAGGTTCATTAGTTCCTTGTATTACCTTAGATAATTGACCTTGTAAACCTCCATGTCCTTGTAAAGTCTTCCATACCCTAACCACATCTGCAGCAATTTGTGAGTATATGGCAGGATCATATGCAATTTGTTGCTGCTGATCCTGATAAGGTCCCTTTCCTAACAACATATCTAAATTTCTCTGAGGATAACCAGCTGTTGCATTTTGCCTAACCGTCTCCTTGGAAAAATTTCTCATTGGCAACCTTCCATAACAAGTATTGTCCTCTATTTAGCAAAGCTTTACACATATTAGCCCAATCTGATGGCATCATGTTCAAGTTGGTAATGGATTCAACCATGCTTTTAGTGAAGGGTGCTTGAGGACCATAGGTTGTTACAGTCTCTTTTAGCTGCTTCACTGTTTTGAAATTAAAAGCATGGTGAATTCACTGCTCTCCTGCCTGCTCAAATACAGGAAATGTTAATATTTGAGGTCTTGTCTCAGGATCCCATCTATCAATTATGGGGGTTGGGGGCCTCCCAGCATATGGAGGTGGCACTATTGGTTGGACACTTTCACGCTCTGGTGATAGAAAAGTGTTAGTATCAATCTCCTGTTGTAACGTTTCCCCTGATGGCTTTTTCTGCTTTAAACTTTCTTCCTCTGTTTGACTAGCTTGAGAGACCTTCTCTTTTACTTGAAATTTTTCCTCTGTCTGACTAGCTTGAGAGACCTTCCTTTTTACTTGAATTTTTTTTCTCTGTCTGACTAACTTGAGAGATCTTCTCTTTTACTTGAATCAATATGTCTTCTCCTTCCTCTTCCATTGTCCATACTGAAGGCTCTGGACTAAACAAACAAGATACGAATGTCCACAATGGCAATGTGCAAACTGGCAGAGTCCCTGGGCCTTTTTTTTCTATTCTTGTTAAATCTTCACCATGATGGTTCCATTGTGATATATTTAACAACTCCTCCTTAAAAAGCCATGGGCTACCTTGTTGTATTGTATCAACGTATGCCCTGACTGCTCTTGATTTTACTGGGAAGCCTCCTTCTTCTAACAATTTAGTTAACACTCTTTTGGTTTGCTTTTTACTAATTTCTGATCTCATATTTCTAGTATAATACAACCCAACAAGATGATGCCAAACAAAACTGAAACAGAATGAAACAAAATTGGAACAACAAAAAAAATCATTAAATAGCCTGTCCTTTCTCCCTATCTGTTCCTCAGACACAAATAATTTTTCATCAGATATGAGCGGTTTTTCTTCCATCTTACACATCTCCAGGAACAGGCAACTTAAAACAAAAGTGAAACAAAACAAAAGAAGAATCTTAAAATGGCTACTCATCCTCTTGCCCTGCCCTCAGGGGTGAGCAGTTTACCTTATCACTTGCCCTCAGTCATTCCCCGTGCGGACCAAAAATGCCACAGTCTGGCTGGGCACAATTCATGAGCCATTTATCAAGCAGAAAAGAACTTTATTTTTAGAAAACACACGCTGCACCACACGAGCTCTTCAGGAATTCCCTCAGGGCCTAACTGCCACCAGCAGCTTCCTACAAGCCTCTCAACACCCCCCACTCCCCCTTGTCTTGAGGCAGATTGGCTGGGTCGTGTGGGTGGAGCCAAAAAAAGTACCCCAATGAGCAGCTCCATGGTCTGAAACAGCGGGGAAACAGCCCAATGAGCATCACTGCAGAGGAGCCAATCAGCTGGCAGCTGGAAGTTTGCTGGGGCTGCTGTGAGCCAATAAAAAGCTGGTAGCTGGAAGTTTGCTGGGGCCGATTTGAGCCAATCATCAGCTGGCAGCTGGAAGTTTGCTGGGGTCCCTTCGGCTGTGGCTGTCAACAAACACAAACACTAAAACTAACTCTAACTAATACTAACCCTAACTAACCCTAACCCTAACCAAAAACTTACACCTCACCCTAAAAATAAACCTAGCCCTAACCCTAACACGAACCCTAACACTAACTCTAAAAGTAACCCTAACACAAACCCACAACTAACTCTAAACCTAAAAAAATCCTAACCCTAAATCTAACCTGAACACAAATTATAACCCAAACCACAACCCTAAACCTAACCTAACCTTAACCCTAAACCTTACCTAAACCTAACCCTAACCCTTATCCTCACACTATTTTTTACGCTAACCTAAACCTAACACTAACCTTAACCTTACCCTAAGCCTAACAGTAACCCTAACATAAACTCACAACTAACCCTAAACCTAACACAAATCCTAACACTACCCTAACCTTAACACAAATCATAAGTCAAACCACAACCCTAACCCTAACCTAACCTTAACCCTAACCCTTACCTAAACCTAACCCTAACAATTACCCTTACACTAACCCTAACCCTAACGTAAACCTAACATTAACCTTAACCTTAACCCTAACATTAACAATAACCCTAACACAAACCCAAAACTAACCCTAAAATTAACACAAAGAATAACCCTAACCCTAAACTTAACGAAAAAATAAGCCACACCACAACCCTAACCCTAACCTAACCTCAACTCTAACCCTTACCTAAACCTAACCCTAACCTTTACCCTTACACTAACCCTAACCCTAACCTAAACCTAACACTACCATTAACCTTAACCCTAACACTAACCGTAACACTAACCCTAACCCTAACACGAACACTAATCCTAACCCTAACCATAACATGAACCCTAATCCTATAACTAACCCTTAACCTAACCCTAACCCTAACACTAACACTAACCCTAACACTAACAGTAATTGTAACCCTACTCCTAACACTAACCCTAACCCTCACCCTAACACTAACCCTAAATGTAAACCTAAACCTTAGTCTAACCCTGTTCTTAACCCTAACACTAACCCTAACCCTAACCCTAACCTTAATTTTGATCCTAACTTAACCTTTACCCTATCTCTAAACCTAACTAAACCCTCAATCTCATACAAACCATAAGCCTAACCCTAACACTAACCCTAACACTATACCTAACTCTAACCCTAATCCTTACTTTTAAACTAACCCTAAACCTAACCGGATCCCTATTTCTGATGTTCAACCTAATTCTAAAACTAAACCTAAAGCTAAGCCTAAAATGTACCCTAACAATAAGCCTAATCCTTACCTAATACTCATTCTAAAACTAAACCTATCATTGATTCTAACTGTAAACCTAACCCTAATCCTAACTTTAATCATAACTGTAACCATAATCATAACCTTAAGTGAAACCTAACACAAACGCTAACCTTAATGCTAACACTAAACATAACCTTAACCCTAAACCTAACCATAACCCTAACCCTAAACCTAACCATAACCATAACCCTAACACTAACACTAACATAAATTGTAACCATAACCTTAATCCAAACCCTAACCATAATCCTAAACCTAAAACTAACACTCACATTAACCATAACCCTAACACTAACACTAACACAAATACAAAATGTAGCAATAAACCTAATCCAAACCCTAACCCTAGCCCTAACTCTAACACTAACACTAACACTAACCATAACCATAACACTAACACTAACACAAATTGTAATCATAACCTTATTCAGAAACCTAACCCTACCCCATCCCTAACCCTAAGTCTAACCCTAACACTAACCTATCCCTAAACATAACCCTAACCTTAAACAAAACACAGAACCTAAAACTAAACCTAATCCTAAACCTAAAAGTAAAACTAACCATAACCCTAACCTTAACCAAAAACTAACACTAACTCTAACCCTAACAATAACCATGAACATAACCAAATACCTAATACTAAAACTGACCCTAACCCTAAGCCTCACTATAAACCTTATCCTAATCATAACCCTAAATGTAACCCTACACTAAACCTAATGCTAAACCTGAACCCACAATTAACCCTAACCCTAACCCTAAATCAAACCTAATTCTAACCATAACCCAAACCCTAAACCTAACTCCTACCTAACCATAACCCTATCCCTAACTCTAACCGTAACAATAAACCTAACCTTAAACCTAACCCAAAAGCTAATTCTGACCCTCACACTAACCTTAACCCTAAACCTAACACTAAATTAGCCCAAACCCTAACACTAAACCTAAACCAACCTATAACCCTAACCAAAACTCTAAGGCTAAACCTAACCCTAACCCTAAAACTAACACTAACCCTAACTCTAAACGTAAACCTAATACTAACACTGATTCTAACCCATACAATAACCGAAACCCTCACCCTATCTCTAACCTTAAATTAACCCTAACCTTAACCTATTCTAAAACTAACCCTAACACTAAACCTAATCCTAACCATAACTCTAACACTAACCCTATCCATAACCATAAAACTAACCTAACACTAACAATAACTCTAACCTTAACTCTACCCCTAACCCTAAACCAAAACCTAACACTAATCCTAATCCTAAAGATAACACGAACCCAAACCCAAACCCTAACCCAAACCTAACCCTAACACTAACCTTCACCATAACACTAAACTTAATGCTAACACTAACACAAAACCTAAACCAACCACTAACTTTAACCTAACTCTAATCCTAACAACAACCCAAACCTAAACCTAAAGCTAACCCTAACCCTAACATTAACCCTAAACCTCATCCTAACTCTAAACCATTTAATTAACACTAACCTTAACCCTAACGTAACACTAATCCTAACCCTAATTCTAACCCTAACCATAACCGATAAGACTAACCCTAACCATACAACTAACTCTAATCTTAACCCTAACCTAAACCTAACACTTACCCTAACTCTAACCCTAACGTGAACCCTAACCCTAACACAAATCCTAACCCTATCCCTACCCTAACACCAATTCTAAGACTAATCCTAACCCTAACCCTAAGTCTAACACTAACCCTAATGCTAACCCTAACCCTAATCCAAACCCTATAGCTAAACCTAACTGCAACCCTAACCCTAACTCTCACCCAAACCCTAACAGAAACCTATAACTAATTCTAACACTAACATTAACAGTAACCCTAAAACTAATTATAACCCTAAACCAAACACTAATGCTAATCCTAAACCTAACCCTAACTCTTACACTAACCCTAACTTTAACCGTAACCCTAAACCTAAACCTAAGCCATATGCTAACCCTAACAGGAATTCTAACCCTAACACTAACACTAACTTAACCCTAACACTAACCTTAACACAAACACTAATACTAAACTTAACCCTAATACTAACCCTAAACCTAACCCTAACTTTAACCCTAACCTAACTCTAACCCTAGTCCTAACCCTTTTTGTAACCCAAACTATAAAACTAAGCATATACCCAACACAAACCCTAACCCTAACACTAACCCTAAACCTAACACTAACATTAAACCTAACCCTTTCTCTAACAATAAAACTCACCTAATCTTAACCCTAAACCTAAAACTAACCATAATCATAAACGTAACACTAATCCTAAACCTAACTATAACCCTAACCCAACACTTATGCTAACCCTAACCTTAACCGTAACACTAACACTAACTCATACAGCAACCTAACCTAACCCTAACACTATCCATAACCCTATTCCTAATTTTAACCCTATCTCTAATCCTATCCTTTACCCTAAGCCAAACTCTCACCATAATGCTACTGTAGTCCTAACACTAATTCTTAACCTATCCCTAACCCTAACTCTATTATTAGTTCCAACCCTAGGTCTCATTCTAACTCTAGCCCTAATCCAAACCCTGACCCTTATTCTGACCCTAACACCAACCCTATATCTAAACCTGACACTAAGCCTAAACTGGACCCTAACACTACCCCTACCAGTAAAGCTATACCTAAACCGAACAGTAACACTAGCACTAGACCAAACCTAATCTAAATAGAGTCATAAATCTATCGCTAGTTCTAAACAATAACCTTGAACTAGCCCTAACAATAACCCTTAACCTATTACAAAGACTAAACCTATTGCTAGACCCAATGCTATTCCTATTTCTAGCGCTAACCCTAACCCAAACACTGATGCTTACCCTAACACAAACCCTAGCTCTAAACCTTATCCTAACCCAAAACCTAACCCTAACACTACACTTATTCATAAACCTAACCCTAAAACTATCCATAACCATAATCCATGCTCTTACATTACCCATAGCCTTAATGCTAGCCATAAACATCACACAAACCTAGCCCTTATCCTAGCCTTAAACCTAGCTCTAATTTTAACCCTAAGTGTATCCCTAGACCTAACCCTCATCCTAACCCTCGCCCTAGTCCTAAACCGAGCTCAACTCTAACCCTTTCCCTAATCATAACACTAACCCTACCCCAAACCTAACCCTGACTCTAACCCTAACCATCAACCTAGACCTAACCCTACCTCAAATCTTAATACTTACCCTAAACCTAACTCTGACACTAACCCTAGGCCTAACCCTAACCCTAGCCATAAACTTAACCTTAACCCTAGCCCTAACCTTAGCTCTAACTCTATTCATTACCCTAAAGATAAGCCTAAAACAAATACTAACCCTAGGACAAACGCTAACCCTATCACTAACAATAACCATATCCATTACTCTAAACCTAACCTGAATCCTAATCCTAACTCTATCCATTACCCTAATCCTAAACTGAACTCTAATGCTAATATAAGCTTTAGCCCTAAACCTTAACCTAAACCAAACCATACCCGAACCTTGACCCTAATAAAACACCTAGCTCTAAACCTGACCCTTACCCTAAATTTAACCCTTATACTAGACCTAGCAATAACCTAACCATAAAACTACCACTTACTTTGAAACTAGACCTGACATTAGTCCTAGCCCTAATCTTAGCCCTAGCCCTAACACATACCCTAATCCTGGCACTAAACCTAGCCTTAATCCTAACCCAAACCCTATAACATAGCCCTAAATCAAATTCTAACCCGAACCCTAGCTCTAAACATAGCTATAACCCCATCCCTTCCCCAAGTATAATCCTAACTTTAACACTAACACTAATCATAACACCAACCCTAACACTAGGCCTAACCCTAACACTAACCCTGGTGCTAGTCCTAGCCCTAATTTAGCCCTATCCCTAAACCTACTCCTGACCCTAGCCCAAAGAATAACTATAATTGCACTACAGCCCTATTTCTAATTCTAACCTTATTCATTACCATAAACCTAACACTAGCCCTAACCTTTACTCAAATGCAGGCGCTAGCCCTAAACCTTGATCTAACCATAACAATAAATCTAAGCTTAAACCTCATCCTACCACTAGCCATAACACTATCACTAATCCTAGAACTAGCCCCAACTCTAGCTCTAGCTCTAAAACAAAACTGAGCCATAACCCTAACCCTAACCCTAGCTTAACGGTAATGCTAGACCTGACATTAGCCCTATCACTAATTCTTACCCTAACTCTAATACAAAACCTAACCCTACACCTAGCCTTAAACCTAGCCCTAATTTGAGTCCTATCCCTAACAATGATCAGTAACACTGATCCTGACTCTGACCCTAACACTAACCCTATCTCTAATCATCTTCCTAATCCTAAACCTATTCTAATCACTAGACATAGAACTAATGCTAACTCTAAAACTAGCCCTAATTTTAACTCTAGTACTTAAAATAATCCTAGTCCTACCTTATCCATAACCTAACCCAAAACATAGCCCTAATCTGAGCCCTAACCCAAGATTTAACCCTATCCTTAACCCTAAACCTAGCCCTAACACTTTACCTAAACATAATCCAAAAACTAATCCTAAAACTATCCCTAAACATAACCCTAGACCTGACATTAGCCTTCGCCCTAATCCTAACCCTAACACAAACCCTAACTCTAAACCTAGCAATAAACCTAGCCTTAATCCTAATCATAACCTTAACCGTAGCCCTATCCTTAATTTTATCCATTGACCTAGCCCAAAACGTAGCTATAACATCATACCTTACCCTAACCCTACCACTAAACCTAGGCCTAAAATTAACACTAAGCCTAGCACCAATCATATCCCTAATTTAGCCCTAACCCTAAACCTAACCCTAACCCTAGCCATAAGACTAACTCTAACTCTCATCCTAGCCCTATCCCCAGTTGTAAACTTATTCCTTACCATAACCCCTACTCTAGCCCTATCCCTAGCACCAACCTTAGCCTTAAAATTTGCACTAGCCCTAAAGTGCATCTAACCCTAAACTTAAGCCTAAAGCTCACCTAACACTAGCCCTGACCCTAGTGCTAATTGGCAAACTAGCCATAAACCTACCCTAGCCCTAAAACAAAACTGAGCCATAACCCTAACTCTAACCCTTAACCTATACTAAACACTAACCAGAAAACTAGCCCTAAACCTTGCCATAATTTGAGTGCTAAAACTAACCCTAGAATTAACCCTGACCCTAACTCGGATCATAACACTAACATTAGCTCTATACATTGCCCTAACACTAACCCTAGAACTAGTCCTAACCAAAAACCAATATTTTTCATTAGTTGTAGACCTAAAGCTAACACAAATCCTAGCACTAATCCAAAGTCTAACCCTAAGTTTAAACCTAAGACTAACCATAACATTAACTGTAGCCCTAAACCTATCCCTATCCCTTATCCTAAGTCTAAATCCACCCCATTCCCTAAGTGAAACACTCACCCTAATGTTACCTAGTCCTAATCCTAATACATTGCCTACTCCAATTCCCAACTCTATTACTAGTCCTAACCCTAGCCCTCATTCTAGTTATAACTCTAACCCAATCCTTGACCCTTATTCTGACTCTAACACTAAATCTAGAACTAAACCTCACACTAACCCTAAATCAGACCCTACCCCTACATGTACCAGTAAAACTGTACCTAAACCTAACAGTAACACTAGCACTAGACCAAACCTAATCCTAAATATAGTCATAAATATAACCCTAGCTCTACGCAAAAACTTTGCACTAGCCCCAAAATAATCCTTAACCTAACCCAAAGACTCACCCTATCACTAGACCAAACACTAGTCCTAATTGTGGTGCTAACTCTAACTCTAACCCTAACCCTAATTGATAACCCTTATACTAGCCATAAACACCACGCAAACAGAGCCTTATTCTAGCCCTTAACCTAGCCCGAATGGTAATGCTAACGACAACCCTAGCCCTGACTCTAAACCTAACCATCACCCTAGCCCTAAACCTAGCTCATACCCTATCACTTACACTAAACCTAAACCTGACTCTAACCCTAGGCTAAACCTAACCCTAGCATTAATCCAAACCATAACCTAGCACTAACCTTAGCTCTAACCTTATTCATTAACCTGAAGATAAGCCTAACTCAAATGCTAAAACTAGGCATAATGCTAATCCTATCACTAACACTAATCCTATCCATTACTCTAAATTTAACCTGAACCTTAAACCTAGGCCAATCCATTACCCTAATTCTAACCCTAACTGGACTGCTAATTCAACCCTTAACTATAAACCTTAAACTAAAACAAACCCTACCTGGACCCTGACCCTTATAATACACCTAGCTCTAAACCTGACCCTTACCCTAAACGTAAACCTTACAATAGACCTAGCCATAACCTAATCCTAAAACTATCCCTAACCATAACCCTCAACCTGATATTAGCCCTAGCCCTAATCCTAGCACTAGCCCTACACAAACCCTCAAACCTAGTCCTAAAGCTAGCCTTAATCATAACCCAAACCCTAACCTAGCCATAGCCCTAATTCTAAATCTCGCCCTATCCCTAAACCTAGCTATAATGCCATCCTTTTTCCTAAAACTAAACCTATCCCTAACACTAACACTAACTCTAACCCTAGCCCTAACCCTAGCACTAATCCTAGCCCTAATTTAGCCCTAATCTTAAACCCACCCCTAACCCTAGCCCTAAGACTAACTCTAACGATCTCCCTAGCCCTATTTCCAGTTCTAACCCTCTCTGTTATCATAACTGTAACACTAGCCCTAACTTTAGCCCTAACCATAGCCCTAGCCCTAAACCTATATTTAACCATAACAATTAATATAAGATTTAACCTCACTTTACTACTAGCCCTAACACTATTGCTAATCCCCAAACTAGCCCTAAACCTAGCCCTAGTCTAAAACAAAACTGAGCCATAGCCCCAACCCTAACTCTAACCTAAACGTAACCCTAGACCTGATATTATAACTATCCCTAATTCGTACCCTAACCTTAACACAAATCCTAACCTACACCTAGCCTTAACCTTTACCCTAATTTGATCCCTATCCCTAATCCTCACTCTGACCTATTTCTAGTCATCTTCCTAAACCTAAATCTAATATAAACACTAGACCTAATCCTAATTCTAACCCTAATAGTAGCCCTAATCATAACCCTATCTCTTACATTAGCAGTAATCCTACACTAGCCATAACCTAACCCAAAACCTAGCCCTAATCCAAGCAATAACCTTAGTTTTAATCATAGCCTTAACCCTATCCCTAGCCCTGACACATAACCTAAACCTAACCCTTAAGCTAAACCTTGTCCTAAACCGAAACCTAAACTGAACCATAGTCCTATTCCTAATGATAACACTAGCCCTCAACCTAGATATAATTTTATCCATTACCCTAACCATAACCCTAAGGAAATTCTAACCCTAGGCCTAACCCTAACCATAGCCCTAACCTAACTATAACCCTAATCCTAACTGTAGCTCTAATCCTATCCATTACCTGAACCTATCTTTAAACAAATTCTGTCCCTAGGCCAAACTCTAACCCTATGCATTACCCTAACCCTGTTTATTATACTAAACCTAACCTGAACCTGAAACCTAACCAGATCCATTACCCTAACTCTAAGGCTAATTTTAGGCATAAACCTAAACCTTAACCTAATCCATACCCTAACCCTGACTCTGATCCTAATAATACCCTAACTGTAAACCGGAACCTAACCCTCAATGTAACCCTTACAATAGATCTGGCCACAAAACTAAACCTAAATTATCCCTAACCATAACCTTAGAACTGACATTAGCTCTAGACCTAATCCTAGCCCTTACCCTAGCACAAAATCTACCCCTAAACCTAGCCCTAAGCTTAGCCTTAATCCTAATCCTAACCTTAACCAGAGCCCTAACCCTAATTTTATCCGATGCGCTAGCCCAAAATGTAGCTATAACATCATACCTTACCCTAACCCTAACCCTAGCCCTAACTGTAGGCCAAAACCTAACACTAACCTTAGGGCTAATCCTAGCCCTAAATTAACCCTAATCCTAAACCTAATCCTATCCCTAGCCCTAGGACTAACTCTAACTCTCGTCCTAGCCCTAGCCCTAGTTCAATACCTATCCGTTACCATAACCCCAAACCTAGTCCTAGCCTCAACCCTAACTCTAACCATCACCCTAGCCCTAAACCTGGTTGTAAACTCTAACCTTAAGCCCAAACCTCACCTTAACATTGGGCTAAACCTAATGCTAAAACGAAAACTAACCCTAAATCTACCCTAGGCCTAAAACAAAACTGAGCCATATTCCTAACCCTAACCCTTAACCTAAACCATACACTAACCTTACACCTATCTCTAAACTTAGCCCTAATTTGATTCCTAACCCTAACAATAGAAATAACCCTGAACCTGAGTTGGACCCTAACAGTAGCCCTAGCTCTAAACATTGTCCTAATGCTAACCCTAGAACTACCCCTAATTAGAAAACTTGATCTTTTATTAACTGTAGCCCTATTGGTAACACAAATCCTAGCCTAATCTGATACCTGACTTGAACCTTAATCCTAACAGCACCTCTAACCTTATTCCTTACCCTTAGCCAAACCGTCTCTTTAATGCTATTCTAGTTCTAAACTTAATCCTTAGCCTACACCAAACCCTAACTCTATTACTAGTCCTAAACTTAGCCCTCATTCTAGCTTTAACCCTAATCCTAACCCTGACCCTTATTCTGATCCTAGCACTAACCCTAGATCTAAACCTAACCCTAACCCTAAACTGAACCATAACACTACCTTTACCAGTAAACCTATACTTAATCCTAAAAGTAACACTAGCACTAGACCAAACCTACTCCTAAATAGAGTCATAAACCTAGCCTTATCCCTAATAAAACCCACCACTAGCCCTAACAATTACCCTCAACCTAACTTAAAGACTAAAACTATCGCTACACCATATCCTAGTCCTAATTGTGGCGCTAAACATAACACTAACCCTAACCCAACAAAGACAATTAACTTAATAGAAACCCTAGCTCTAAACCTTAATCTAAACCAAAACCTAACCCTAACACTAGACTTATCCATAACATTGACCCTAACACTAGCCATAACCATATCCCTAGCTCTTATATTACCAATAGCCCTAACGTTATCCCTAAACATCACACAAACCTAGCCCTTACCCTAGCCCTAAACCTAGACCTATTTATAACCCTAACCATAACCTTAGACCTTACCCTCATGCTAACCCTCGAACTAGCCCTAACCCTAGCTCAAATTCTAATTCTTAATCTAAACATAACCCTATCCATAAATCTAACCCTAGCCCTGACTCAAAACCTAACCCTCGCCCTAGCCCTAACCCTAGCTCAAATTCTAATTCTTAATCTAAACATAACCCTATCCATAAATCTAACCCTAGCCCTGACTCAAAACCTAACCCTCGCCCTAGCCCTAACCATAGCTCAAATGCCTACACTTACCATAAACCTAATCCTAACATTAACCCTAGGCCTAAACCTAACCCTAACCCTAATCCTAAACTTAACAATAGCCCTAACCTTAGCTCTAACCCTACCCATTACCCTAAAGATAAGCCTAACCCAAATGCTATCTTTAGGCCTAACGATAACCCTATCGCTAACACTAACCCTATCCATTACTCTAAACCTAACCAGAACCATAAACCTAATACTATCCATTATCCTAACCCTAACCCTAACCCTAACCAAACGCTAATTCAAGCATTAAACCTAAATCTTAACCTAAACCAAACCCTAACAAGACCCTGACCCTAATAACACACCTAGCTCTAATGTTGACCCGTAACCTACACCTAAATCTTATTATAGACATAGCCATAATCTAACACTAAAACTAATACTAACCATAAACCTAGACCTGACATTAGCCCTAGCCATAATCTTAGCCCTAGCTCTAACACAAACCCTCAGCTTAACCTTAAAACTAGCCTTAATCCTAACCCAAATCCTAACCTTATCCCTAACCCTAATTCTAACCCTCGCCATAGCCCTAAAGCTAGCTATAACTCTATCCATTCCCCTAAGTCTAATCCTAAACCCAAAACTGACACTAAACCTAACCGTAGGCCTAAACACTAAAACTAACACTAGCGCTAATTCTAGCCCTAATTTAGCCCTAACCCTAAACCTACCCCTAACCTTAGCCCGAAGATTAACTTGAACTCTTGCCCTAGCCATATATCTAGTTCCCTATCCATTACCATAACCCTAACACTAACCCTAACCTTAACCCTAACACTAGCCATATCCCTAAACCTAGATCTAACCATAACAATAAATCTAAGCCTAAACTTTACCCTACCACTAGCCCTAACAGTATCACTAATCATAAAACTAGCCCCAACCCTAGGCCTAGTTCTAAAACAAAACTGAGCCATAGCCCTATCCCTAACCCTAGGCTAATCTTAACCCTATACCTGACATTAGCCCTATCCCTATCCTTAATCCTAGTTTTAAGCCTAGACATAATCCTAACCCCAATTTTAACCCAAGCCCTAACCCTATATTTATCACTTGTCCTAGCACTAAACATAGTTGTAACATTATACCTTACCCTAACTCTAATGCTAAACCTAACCCTAGCTCTAAACCTAGGCCTAAATCTAACACTAACCCTAGCACTAATCCAGGCCCTAATTTAGCTGTAACATTAAACCTAAACTTATCCCTATCCCTAAGACTAACTCTAACTCTCATCTTAGCCCTATCCCTATTTTTAAAACTATCCCTTACCTTAACCCTAATGCTAGCCCTATCCTTAGCCCAAAACTTAGCCCTAACCTTGGCCAAAGGCTTCAACCTAGATCTAAAACTAAAATTAAGTATAAACTTCTCTCTAACACTAGATTTAACCCTAATGCTAATTGAAAAACTAGCCCTAAATCTACCCTAAACCTAAAACAAAACAGAGCCATAACCCTAACCCTAACCTAAACCAAAATCTAAAGCTACACCTAGCCCTAAACCTAGCCCTAATTTGAGTCCTAACCCTAACTCTAGAAATAACCCTGACCCTGACTCGGCCCCTAACACTATTCTGGCTCTAAACATTGCCCTAATGCTAACCATAGAACTAACCCTAAACAGAAACCTAGTGCTTTCATTAGCCATAACCCTAATGATAACACAAATCCTAGCCAGAATCTGAATGTTAACCCTTTTTTTTAAGTCTAACCCTAAACCTAACCCTAGCCCTAAACCTAACTCTAACCCTAACCCTACATTAAACCCTATTTCTTTCCATAAGCCAAACCCTCACGCTAATGACACCCTAGTCCTAAACTTAATCCTTCATCTACCTTAAACCCTAACTTTATTACTAGTCCTATCCTATCCCTCATTCTAGCTCTAAACCTAATCCTAACCCTAACCCTTATTCTTACCCTAAAACTAAACCTAAGTCTAAACCTGACCCTAACACTAAATCGAACCCTAACACTTCCCGTACCAGTAAACCTATACTTAAACCTAACAGTTACTCTAGCACTAGATGAAATCTAATACTAAATATAGTCATAAATCTAGCCCTAGCCCTAAACAGAAACCTAGCACTAGCCCTAACAATAACCATTAACCTAACTTAAAGGCTAACCCTATCCCTAGACCCAATGCTAGTTATAATTCTGGCACACACCCTAAACCTAACCCTATCCTGAACAATTACCCTTAACACTAAACAAACTCTAGCTAACCCTAAAACTAACCCTGACTCTGACTCCTATCCTAACAAGAACCGTAGCTATAAATATCACCCAAACCTTAAACCTAACCCTAGCACTCAAACTACCCCAAACCCTAACCCTAAAATTAACTCTAATGGTAACCCTAGTTCTTACATTAGCCATTGCCCTAATCCTATCCCTAAACCTAACACAAAACTAGCCCTAAACCAAGCCCTAAACCTAGCATTAACTCTAACTCTAACCCTATCCATAGTCCTAAACCTAGATCTAAATCAATCCCTTACCCTAAGTGAAACCATAAACCTAAGAGTAACCCTAGAAATATTCATAGTCCTTAGACTAACCAAAATGCTAACCCTATTAATAGTCCTAAACCTAGCCTTCATTTTAGCTCTAACACTATTCCAAAGGCTAACCGTATCCCTGACCCTTATTCTGACCCTAACACTAAACATAGGTCTAACCCTAACCCCAACACTAACACAAAATTTACCATAATCCTATCCCTAGACCTAACTCTGAACTTAATTCTCAGCTTAGCCATAATCATACCTCAGAACCTAACCTTTATGCTAAACATAACCCTAAACCTAATCCTAGTTCTAACCCTCACCTTAATCCTAACACAAGACCTAATGCTAACCATAACCCTAGCCCTAAACTTAATTCTAACTGTATACATTACCCTAAAAATAACCATTACCATAATGTTAACCCTAGTATTAACCCTAACCCTATCGCGTTCCCAAACCTATCAATTACCCTAAAGCTACCCTGAACCCTTAACCTAACCCAATCATTATGGTAACCCTAACCCTAATGCTAATTTGAGCCCTAACCTAACCTCAAACCTAAACCAAACCCTAACACTCACCGTGACCCTATCCTAACAAGAACCGTATTAATTCCCCTAGCTCTAAACCTTACTCTCACCCTACCTAACCCTTACACTAGACTTAACCTTAAACCTAACCCTAAAGCTATTCCTAACCTTAACCCTAGACCTGATATTAACACTAGCCTTAATCCTAACCCTAACCCTAACACAAACCCTAGCTCTTATCTAGCCCTGAACATAGCCTTAATTTTATCCCTAACCCACACCTTAGGCCTAACCCTAACACTAACCCTAGACCTAATCTTAGCCTAATTTAGCCCTATCCCTTACCCTAACCCTAACTCTAGCCCAAAGACTTACTCTAACTCTCACCCTTACCCTAACCCTAGTTCTAAATCTATCCCTTACTAGAACCCTAATGCTAACCCTAAGCATTGGTATAACCCTAGCCCTATTCAAAGGCCTGGTCATAACCCTAGATCTAACCCTGACACTAAATCTATCCAGAACCCTATGCCTAAACCTAAACCTAACACTAGCCCTAACTCTAATGCTAATCCTAAAACTAGCTCTAACCTTAGCTGAAGCCCTAAAATAAACTGAGTCATAGCAATAACCCTAACCCTTAACCTAAATCAAACCCTAACCCTACACCTAGCCCTAACCATATCCCTAATTCTAGTCCTAACCCTAACCCGAAAACTAAGCCTGACCCTGACACTGACCCTAACACTAACTCTGGCTCTAAACAACATCATCACCATAAACATCAATCTAACACTAGACCTAGCCCTAACCATAACCCTATAACTAGCACTAATCATAACCCTACTTTATATATTAGCCATAGCCTTAACCCTAGCCCTAACCTAACCCAAAACCTAGCATTAATCCGAGTCCTAAACCTAACTTTAACCCCAAACTTAAACCTAAGCCTAGAACAGAACTAGACCTAATCCTATACATAACCCTAGCCCTAATCTTAGGTCTAAACCTATCCATTACCCTAACAATAACCTTAACCTTAAGCTAACTTTAGGCCTAACTCTAACCATATCCATTACACTAAACCAAACCTAAACCCTAAAGATAACCCTGCCATTACCCTAAACCTAAACCCTAACCTAACCCGAACCCTAAACTTGACTCTGACCCTAAAAATAACCCTAGATATAAACCTGAATTTTACCCTAAATCTAATCTTTACACTAGACCAAGCCATAAACCTAACACTAAATCTAGCCCTCACTATAACCATAGACCTGACATTAGTCCTAGCCCTAATACTATCCCTAACCCTAATACAAACGCTAAACCTCATCCTAGCCATAAACCTAGCCTTAATCATAACCCTAACTCTAACTCTAGCCCTAACCCTAATACTAACCCTTGCCCTAGCCCTAAACCTAGCCAAAACCACATCCCTTACCCTAAATGTAACCTTAACTCTAACCCTAACCTTTGTTGTCACAATTGCCCTATCCTTAGTTTTAGGTTTTTCACTAGATTGAAAACTAACTTTAAATCTAACCCTAACTCGATGCCTAAGCCTAAAACTAGCCCTAACCCTGATGCTAATTCTAAACTTAGCTCTAACCCTAGCCCCAACACTAACCCAAGCCATAATTTAGCCCTATCCCTAAGAATAACTCTAACTCTCACACTGGCCCTATCACTCATTATAATCCTCTCCCTTTCCATAAACCTAACCATATACCGAATCCTACTTCTAACCCTTGCCCTAACCTTAGTCCTAGAACTAACCTTAGATAAAAACCTATCTCTAAATTTAATCCTAAACCGAAGCCTAAGCCTAATTTTAAGACTAGCCCTAACCCTAACACTAATCCTAAAATTTGCCCTAACTCTAACCCTAGCCCTAAAACTAAACTGAGCCAAAGCTCTAACCCTAACCCTTAAACTAAACCGTGCCCTAACCCTACACCTAGCCCTAACCCCAGCCTTAATTCTAGTTTTAAGCCAAACCCTATAACTAACCCTGACCATAACACTAACCCGAGGTCTAAATATCACCCTAACCCTAAACATAAACCTAACAGTAAACCTGTCCCTAAAACACTAAAATTATCCATAATCATAACCCTAGTACTTACATTAGCAATAACCCTAACCCTAGCACTAACTTAACCCAAAACCTAGCCCTAATCATAACCATGACCCTAGCCCTAAACTGATTTATAACTCTATCCATTACCATAACCATAACCCTAACCCTAATGCTAATTCGAGCCCTAACTTTAAAACTTTACCTATCCCAAACCCTAACCAAGAACTTGACCCTAATAATACCCCTATCTATAAACCTGACACTAACCCTAAACCTAACCCTTACACTATTTGTACATATAATCCTTACCCTAAAACTATCTTTAGCCATAAATCTAGACCTGAAATTAGCCCTAGCACTAATCATAGCCCTAACCCTAAAAAAAATACCCCAGCCCTCATGCTAGCCCTAAACCTAGCCTTATTCATAACCATAACCCTCACAACAGCCTTAACGCTAATTATAACCTGACCCTAACTCTAAACATATCTATAAAGCCATCCCTTACCCCAAACTTTGCCCTAACTCTAAACCTAAATTCTAAACTCTAACTCTAAACTCCAACCCTAACCCTACCCATAACCCTAGGCTTAAACTTAACACTAAACCTAGCCTTAATCCTAGCTTTAATTGAGCCATATCTCTAACCCTAATCCTAATCCTAGCTCTAAAACTAACTCTCAGCCTAGCCCTATCCCTAGTTCTAACCCTATCCCTTACCATAACCCTAAACTTATCCATAATTCTTGCCCTATTTTTACTTCTATCCCTAGCCCTATATCTAACCCTAATTCCAAATTTAACCCTAACCCAAACACTAAGCCTAAGCCTAACACTAACACTAGCCCTAACCCTAACCCTAGGATTAAAACATAACTGAGCGTTAGCCCTAATTCTAAACCTTAACTTAAACCAAACCCTAACACTACAAATAGAACTAACCCTAGCCCTAGTTTGAGTCCTAACCCTAACCTTAAAACCAAACCTGATGCTGACTCATATCCTAACACTCACTCTAGTTCTAAACATTGTCCTCACCTCAAACTGAACCCTAACAATAACCTAGACCTAATTTGAGTCCTAAACCTAACCCTAAAATTAAGCCTGACCCTGACTCCTATCCTAACACGGACCCTAGCTATACATATCACCCTAACCTTAAACCTAACTATAACACTAAACCTAACCAATACCCTAACACTAAAACTAACCCTAATGGTAACCCTAGTTTTTACATTAGCCATTGCCCTATCCCTAGCCCTAACCCTAAAACAAAACCTAGGCCTAATCTGAGCCTTAAACCTAGCTTTAACCCGAACTCTAAAGATAACCATAGCTCTAACCCTAGCTGTAAACCAATCCCTTACTTAAGCAAAATCCTAAACCTAAGGATAACCCTAGATCTATCCCTAATCCTTAGGCTAAACCAAACACTTACCCTATTAATAGCCCTTACCCTTGCCCTAATTCTAGATCTTATCCTATCCAAAACACTAACACTAACCCTAACTCTTTTACTGACCCTACCACTAATCCTAGGTCTAATTCTTACCCTAACCCTAACCCAAAAACTACCGTAATCCTATTCCTAGACATAATCCTGAACATAACTCTCAGCCTAGCCCTAACTGTAGCTCAGAACCTAACCCTTATACTAAACGTAACCTTAACCTAACCCTAGTTCTAACCTTCACCCTAACCCTAAATCAAGACCTAATCCTAACCATAACCCTATCCCTAACCTTAAGTCTAACTGTATCATTACCCTAAACATAACCCTTACCCTAATGCTAACCCTAGGCCTAACCCTAAGAATATTACTATTGTCAAAATCATCAATTACCCTAAACCTACCCTGAACCCTAGACCTAATCCAATCATTATCCTAACCATAACCCTAATGCTAATTTGAGCTCTAGTCCTAAACTCAAACCTAAACCAAACCTAAAAACTGACACTGAACCTAATAATTCCCCTATCTCTAAACCTCAATCTTATCCTATACCTAACCCTTACACTAAACTTATCCATAAAACTAACCCTAAAACTATCCCCAAGAATAACTCTAGACCTGATATTAGCACTAGCCATGATACTAGCCCTAAACCTAACACATACCCTAGCCCTCATTCTAGCCCTAAACAAAGCCTTAATTATAGCCCTAACCATAACCCTAGGCCTAACCCTAACACTAACCTTAGAACTAATCTTAGACCTAATTTAGCCCTATACCTAACCTTAACCCTAACACTAGCCCAAAGACTAACTCTACCTCTCACCTTAGACCTAACACTAATTTTAACCCTATACTTAACTGGAACCCTAATCCTAGCCCAAACAATAGGTCTAACACTAGCCCTATTCATAGCCCTAACACCAATCCTAGATCTAACCCTAACTATAAATCTAAACCTAACCCTTAGCCTAACCCTAAACCTAACACTAGCCTTAACCCTAAGGCTAATCATAAAAATAGCAGTAACCCTAGCCCTAAAACAAAACCAAGCCATAGACCTAACCCTAACCCTTAATATAAACTAAGCCCTAACCCTAAACTTAGCCATGACTCTATCCCTAATTCGAGTTTTAAGCCAAGCCCTAAAACTAACCCTGACCCTGACTCTGACCTTAACATTAACCCTTGCTCTAAATATCACCCTTACCCTATACCTATATATAACAATAGACCTAGCCCTGACCCTAACCCTAAAATTAGCCCTAATCACAACCCTGGTACTTATGTTAGCTGTTACCCTAAACTTAGCCTTAACTTAACCCAAAACCTAGGCGTATTCTGAGCACTTTCCTAGATTTACCCCTAACCCTAATTCTATCACTAATTGTAACTATAACCCTAGCGGTAAACCTAGATACAAACCTAACCATAACCATAAGCCTAACCCTATCAATAATTGTAATAATATCCCTAGCCATACGCCTCTCTTTAACCCTATCCATTGACTAACGATTACCGTAACCCTAATGCTAAACCTGGGACTAAACCTAAACATATCCCAAAACATAACCCTATCTATTACCCTAAACCTAACCTCAAACCTAAACCTAACACTATCTTTACCCTAATCCTAACTCTAATGCTAATTTGAGCCCTAATATTAAACCTTAACCTATCCAAAACACTAATTGCATCACTGACCCTTATAGTAACCTTAGCTCTAAATCTGATCCTAACCCTAAACCTAACCCTTACACTAGAAGTAGCCATAAACGTAACCCTAAAACTATTTTTAACCGTAACACTAGACCTGAAATTAGCCCTAGCCATAATCCTAGCCCTAAACCTAGGCTTAATTCTAGCCCAAACCATAACCCGAGCACTAAGTCTAATTCTATTCCTCACCCTAGCCTAAAATCTACCTATACCCTCATCCTGTACCAAAAACCTAAACATAACCCTAAACCTAACCCTAACACTCTCCCTAAACATAGGCCTAATACAGCGACCAGTGCTAATCCTAGCCTTTATTTAATCCTTTCCTAACCCTAAACCTAGCCTTAAGACTAACTCTAACTCTTGCCCTAGCCCTAGCCCTAGTTCTATCCTTAGCCTTAATCCTAATCCTAGATCTAAGCCTAAGTCTAAATCTAAACCTAACTCTAAATTTAACTGTAAGCAAAGACTAAACCAAGCCCTAACATTACCCCTAACCATAATGCTAATCCTAAAACTTGCCCTATCCCTAGTCCTAGCCATAAACCAAAACAAAGTCATAGCCCTATCCTAACCCTTAACCTAAAACAAACCCTAACCCTACATCTAATCCTAAAACTAACTCTAAAACTAACCCTGACACTGACACTGTCCCTACCACAAATCCTAGCTCTAAACATAACCCTAACCTTAAATTAACCCTAACACTATATCTAGCCTTAACCTAACCCTAAAAATAGCCTTAATCATAACCCTAGTTTGTACATTACTCATTGCACTAACTGTAGCCCTAACCCTAACACAAATTTTATCCCTAATCCGAGCTCTAATCCTATCTTTAACCCTAATACTAGCCCTAACCATAAAACTAACACTAGTCCTAACACTAACTCTATTCCTTACACTAAGCTAAACCCTAACCGAAATGCTAATCTTAGTCCTAATCCTAATCCTTAGCCTAACTTAAACTCTAACCATAACACTAGTCAAACCTAGCCCTCATTCTACCTCTAAACCTAACCCTGACCCTCATCTGACCCTAATAGTAACCCTAGGTCTAAACCTGACCCTAACCCTAAACCAAACTCTAACACTAGCCCTACTTGTAACCCTATACCTATACCTAAGCCTAACACTAGACCTAGATCCAAAGCTAATCTTAAATATAGCTATAACTCTAGCCCTAGACCTAAACAAAAACCTAGCACTAGCCCTAAGAATAACTCTTAACCTAAACCGAACACTTAGCCTACCCCAAGACCTAAACCTAGTCTTAAATCTGGCTCGAACCCTAACCCTATACCTATCCCCAAAACTGACCCTAATTCTAACACTGAACCTAGCTTTAAACCTGAAAATAACCCAAAACCTAGACCTAACACTAGACCTAGCCATAACCTTAAACCTAAAACTAACCCTAAACATAACCCTAGCTGTTACATTGTTAGCACTAAACCCAACACAAAACCTAGCCCTAATCCTAGGCCTAAACTTAGCTCTAACCATAAACCTCAGCCTAACCCGAGCCCTAAACCTAACACTAACCTAAGCCTCACCTTAGACCTAACCCTAGCTCAAAGCCTAACCTTTACAGTAAACATAACACTAGCTCTATGCTAAACCATAACCATAACCTTAGCCCTAATCCTAACATTAAACCTAGCCTGAAAGTTAGCTCTAACCACATCCATTACCCTATCCCTAATCCTAAACCTAATTAAAATCCTATCCCTAACACTAAATCTAACTCTAACCATAAATGTAAACCTAGACCTAAACTTAAAACTCGCCCTAGCCTTAACTCTAGCTCAAACACTAACCCTTACCCTAACCTAACCATAACACGTTCCCTAAACCTATCACTTACAGTAACTACCCCAAAACACACCCTAGCCCTAGCCCTAAACCTAGCGCTTATCCTAGACTTAATCCAAACCATAACCTAGCCCTAACCCTAGCTCTAAACCTATTCATTACACTAAACATAACCCTAACCCTAATGCTAACCCTAACCCAATCGCTAAGCCTAACCTCAACCTAACAGTAGCCTTAACCCTTATGCTAATTCATCATCTAGCCATAACCATAGCCCTAAACTTAATACAAAACCAACCTATATCCCTAAACCTTAACCTAAACCAAACCCTAACCATACACCTAGTACTATCGTTAGACCTAATTCAAGTTCTAACTCTAACCCTAAAACTAGCCCTGACTCTGACACTCACTGTAACAATAACCCTTGGTCTAAACATCACCCTAACCCTAAACCTAACCATAAAACTAGTCCTAGCCCTAACCCTAGCCTAAAACTAGCACTAATTGCAAACCTAGTTCATACATTAGCCATATCCTAATCCTAGCCCTAATAAAACCCCAAAACCAATCCCTAATCCAAGCCTGAACCCTAGCTTTAAGCCTAACCCTAAATCTAACCCTAACCCAGAACCTAGACCTAAACCTTATCCTAACACTAGCCAGAATTCTAACTATAACCCTAGCCCTATCACTAGCTCAAACGCTATCCATTACCCTAACCATAACCATAACTCTAATGGTTACCCTAGGCCTAATCCTAAACTTATCCCTAACACAAACCTATTTCATTAACCTAAACCTAATCCTATCATTACCCTAACCCTAACCTTAATGCTAATTCAAGCCCTAACCATAAACCTTAACCTAACCCAAACCCTAACTCTGAACTTTCCGGTGATAATATACCTACCTCTAACCCTGACCCTACCCATAAACCTAACTCTTATACTGTACCTAGCCATAATCCTAACTCTAAAACTATCCCTAACCATAACTCTAGACCTAACATTGCCCTACCCGTAATTCTAGCCCTAAACTTAACAAAACAAACCCATAACCCTAAGCCTAAAGCTAGTTCTAATCCTATCCATAATCCTAGCCCTAAATTTACCTCTAACCCTATCAATTATCCTAAACATAACCCTAATTATAATGCTAACCCTAGGCCTATATCTAACCATCTCCCTAAATATAACCCTATCCAAAATGCTAAATCTAACCTGAACTCTCAACCAAACCCTGTCATTACCCTAACACAAACCCTAATGTTAATTCGAGCTCTAACCCTAAACCCTAACCTAAACAAAACATTAAACTCTGACTCTAATAATACCTCTATCTCTAAATTTGAACCCTACCCTAAACCTATCATTTACACCAAACATAGCCATAAACCTAACCGTAAAACTATCCCTAACCATAACCCAAACCTGACATTCACCCTAACACTAATCCTGGCCCTAACCCTAACACAAACCCTGGCTCTCATCTAACCCTAAACCTAGCTTTAATCTTAACTCTAATGAAACCCTATCCCTAACCCTAATTCTAACCTTCACTCTATCCCTATCCCTAGCTCTAACCCCATCACTTACACTAAACCCAACCCTAAGCCTAAAACTAACCCTAGGCCTAAACATAACCATAAACCTAGCTCTATTTCTAGCCCTAATTAAGCCCTATACCTAACCAAACACTAAACTTAGCCGTAAGACTAGCTCTCACTCTCACCCTAGCCCTATTCCTAGTTCTAACCTTATCTCTTACCATAACCCCAATTCTAGTCATAAACTAAGACCTAAGAGTAGCCCTATCCTTATCCATAGACCTAACCCTAGATTTAATCCTAAATCTAAATCTACCTTTAACCCTAAGCCTAAACCTACACCTAATGCTAGCCCTAAACTTGATGCTAAGCCTAAAACTAGCCACAACCATAGTCCTAGCCCTAAAACAAACCCAAGACATAGCCCTAACTTTAAAATTTAACCTAAACCAAAACCTAACCCTACACCTAGCCCAAACCCTAGGCTTAATTCGAGTCCAAACCCTAACCCTAACCCTAAAACCACTCTGAACTTGAATTGAACCTAACACAAATCCTAGCATTAGGGTTAGGATTATGGTTAGAGTAGTGGATAGAATTAGAGCTAGGGTTATGTGTAGGATTAGGACTAGGGTTAGGGTAGTGGATATAATTAGAGCTATGGTTAGGGCTATGGTTAAGGTTAGGATTAGGGCTAATGTTAGGTTAGGATTTGGGATAGGGCTAGGTTTATGTTAAGGGTAAGTTTAGGCTTTGAGCTAGGGTTACATCTAAAGTGAGGTTTTAGGGTTAGGGTCAGGGCTAGGGTTAGGTTTAAGATTACAATTAGGGCTATGTTCAGAGCTAGGATTAGCGCTAGGTTTTGTGTTAGACTAGGCCTAGGGTTAGGGCCATGGGTAATGTAAGAGCTAGGGTTATGATTAGGGCTAGTTTTAGGGTTAGGGTTATGGCTAGGTCTAGTGTTAGGATTGGGTTCTGGGTTAGCTCTACTCTTATCCCTAGCCCTATCCCTAGCTTTAACCCTAAACTTGATGTTATGCCTATACCCCAAACTTGCCCTAATCCTAACACAAACCCTATTCCTCATCCTAACCCCAAATCTAGCCTTAATCCTAACACAAACTTAACCCTAGACCTAAACCTATTTCTAATAATCGCCGTAGCCCTAAACCTAGCTATAACCCCATCCCTATCCCTAAACCTAAACCTAAACCTAATGCTAAACATAGCCCTAACCCTAGGCCTAACCCTAATACCAATCCTAGACCTATTTTAGCCATAATTTAGCCCTAAACTTAACCCTAACCCTAGCCTTAAGACTAACTCTAACTATCATTCTAGCTCTATTCCTAGTTCTAACCCAATCTCTTACCATAATCCAAATACTAGACCTAACCTTAGCCCTAACCCTAGCCATAGCAATAGCCATAGAATTAACCATAACGCTAAATGTACTCATAAGCCTAAACTCACCCTATCACTAGCAATAACACTAACATTAATCGTAAAACTACTATTAACTTTAGCCTTAGCCCTAAAAGATAACGAGCCATAGCACTAATCATAACACTAAAACTAAACCAAATCCTAACTCTACATCTAGCCCTAAGCCTACCCTTAATTTGAGTCTTATCCCCCACCCTAAAACTAACTCTGAACCTGTCTCTGAACCTAACACTAACCCTAGCTTATAATATCACCCTGCACTTAAACCTAACCATAAAACTAGACTTTGCCCTAACCGTAACCCAAAAATTAGCCCTAATCATAACCCTAGTTCTTGCATTAGCTGTATCCCTAATACTAGCCCTAATGTAACCCCAAATCTAGCCCTAATGTGAGCCCCAAACCTAGCTTTAACGCTAAATCTAAACCTAAACCAAGTTCTAACCCTTACCCTAAACCTAACCCTAACTTTAATCCTTGCACTAACCCTAAAACCTAACACAAAGCCTAACCATAACAATAACCATAACCCTAGCCCTAACCCTAGCTGTAACCCTATACATTACCCTAACCCTAACCCTAATCGTAAGCCTAATGCTAATCCTCGGCCTAATCATAACATTCGCTAACCCTAACCTATCCATTACCCTAAACATAACCCTAACCCTAAACCTAACCAAATACTAAACCTAGACATAACACTAACCCTAAAACTAGCCCTAATTGTAACCTAGTTCTTACCTTAGCCGTAGACCTGAAGCTAACACAAAACCTAGCCTAGCCCTACTCCAACCTCTAAACCTAGCTTTAACCCTAACCCTAAACCTAACCCTAGCCCTAATCCTAACCCTAACCCTAGCCCTAAGCCTACCCATAACCCTAGCCCTAACACTAGTGCTAACCTAATCCCTTACCCTAAGCCAAACTCTAACCCTAAAGCTACCCTAATCCTAAACCTAATTCTTAGCCTAACCCAAAACCTAACTCTATTACTAGTCCTAACCCTAACCCTCAATATAGTTCTATCACTATCTCAAACCCTAACTCTTACCCTGATCCTTATCATGACCCTAACATTAAGCATAGGTCTAAACCTGACCCTAACCGTAAACTGTCCCCTAACATTGGCACTACCTGTAACCCTATACCTAAACCTAACCCTAACATTAGACCTGGACCTACACTTAATCCTTCATCTAGTGATAACTCTAGGCCTAGTCCTAAACAAAAATTTTGCCCTAGCCCTAATTATAACCCTTAACCTAACCGATACACTAATACTACCCTAGACCAAACCCTAGTCCTAATGCTGGCCCTAACAATAAACCTAACCCTAACCCGAACACTGACCCTTACCCTAACAAACACCCTAGCTCTAAACCTTATCCTAACAAAAAACATAACCCTAACACTAGACCTAGCCATATCACTAACCCTGAAACTAGCCATCACCGTAGGCCAAAACCTACCTCTAACTCTATCCATTACCGTAACCCTAACCCTAATGCTAACCCTAGCCCTAACCCTCAAACTGACTCTAACCCTAATCCTCGTCCTAGTCCAAAAACTAGCTCAATCCCTAACCCTTAAACTTAACCTAACCCTAACAATAATCCATGGCCTAAACCTAAACCTAACTTTAACCCTAGCCTTAATCCTAACCTTAACCCTATCCCTAACCCTAGCTCCAAACCTATATATTACCCTAACTTTAACCCTAACCTTAATGATAACCATAGATTTAACCCTAGATCTAACCAAACCCATTATCATAACCCTAACCCTATCCATGATGATAACGCTAGCCCTTACCATAAATCTACCCTAACCCTAACCCTAGACATAACCATAAACCTAACCCTTGCCATAGAGCTAAACCTTGCTCAAACCCTAACCTTTACCACAAACCTAACCCTAACCTTAAGCCAAAAATCTAAACCTGACCCTAAACCTAACATGACATGAAACCCTATCCTATACCCTAAACCTAATGATAACACTAGCGCTAACCTTAACAGTAACCTTGACTCTAACTGTAACTATAACCTAGACCTAATTCTAAACTTAACCCTTGACCTAGCACTAATGCTAGCTCAAACTCTAAACCATACCCTAAACTTAAACCTAACCCTAACCCTAAGCCTAAACCTAAGTATAGCACAAATACTAACCATAACTCTAGCCCTAACCCTATCCATTACCCTAAGCACAAGCATAACCCTAAGACTAACCCTAGGCCTAACCCTAACCCTTTTGCTAACTCTAACCCTATCAATTACCCTACTCCTAACATGAACCCAAAACCTAAACCTATCATTACCCTAACCAAACTCTAATGCATATTCAAGCTCTAAACCTAAACCCTAATCTAAACCAAACCCGAAACCTAATTCTAACCTTAATAATTCCTGTCACTCTAAACTTGACCCTTACCATAAACCTAACCCTTACACTATTCCTAGCCATAAATCTAATCCTCAATCTATCTCTAATGTAAGCCTAGACCTGACACTAGACTTAGCCCTAATTCTTGCCACAACCCTAAAACTAACCCTAGCCCTCATCCTAGCCCTAAACCTAGCCTTATTAATAAACCAAACCATAACCCTAGCTCTAACCAAAATTTCTAACCATTGACACAGCCTTAAAACTAGCTCTAACTCCATCCTTTCCCCTAAACCTAAACCTAAGCTTAAAACAAGGCCTAACCCTAATACAAACGTGAGACTTAATCCTAGCCCTAATTTAGCCCTAAACCTAACCTAACCCTAGCCCTAAGACTAAATCTAATTTTCGCCGTAGACCTATTCCTACTTCTAACCCTATCCCTTACCATAATCCTATCACTTGCCTTACATTAGCCCTATCCCTAGCTCTATCCCTAATTCTTTATCTAACCCTAACTCTAAATCTAATCCTAACCCTAAGCTAAACCTCTCACTAACACAAGCTGAAATACTAATGCCAATCCTAAAACTAGCCCTACAAAACAACCGAGCCATAGCCCTAACACTAAACTTTATCATAAACCAAACCCTAAGCCTAGACCTAGCCCTAAACGTAGTTCTAGTTCGAGGCTTATCCCTAACCCTAAAACAAACCCTGACTCTGACTCTGACCCTAAAACTAACCCTAGCTCTAAACATCACTCAAAGCCTAAACCTAAACCTAACCATAGACCTAGCCCTAACTCTAACCCTAAAACTAGTTCTAATCATAACCCTAGTTCTTACATTAGCTGTAGCCCTAAACCTAGCCCTAACCTAACCCAAAACTTATACCTAATCGGAGGCCTAACCATAATCACAAATTTTAACTCTAACCATAACCCTAATTCTAGCTCTAACCCTTACCACAAAACTAACCCTATTGCTAAACCTTGCCATAAACCAAACCCAACCCTAACCCTAGCCTTAATCCTAATCATAAACCTAGCCCTAACTCCAGCTATAACCCTATCAATTATTGTAATCCTCATCCTAACCCTAATGCTAACTCTAGGATAATCCTAAAACTATTTCTAATCCTAAACTTATACATTACCCTAAACCTAACCTGAACCCTAAACATAAGCATAAACATAAACCTAATCTTAACCCTAATAATCTTAAGCCTAAAACCATCACTAACCATAACCCTAGACCTGACATTAACACTAGCCCTAATGAAGCCTTAACCCTAAAGCAAACTCTAGCCCTAATCCTAGCCCTAAAGTTAGCCTTAATCTTAAACCTAACCCTAACCATCGACCTAACCCTAATTTTAACCCTTGCCCTAGTTCTGAAGCTAGCTATAACATCATACCTAAACATAACCATAACCATAACTCTAGCCATAAACCTAGACTCAGCCTTAATATTAACAGTTGCTCTAATCCTAACCCTAATTAACACCTAATTCTAACCCTAAATCTAACCCTAACATTAAGACTAACTAAACTCTCGCCCTAGCCCTATTCCTAGTTTTAACCCTATAACTTATGATAACTCAAACCCTAGCCCTAACCCTAGCCCTAAACATCACTCTAGCCCTAAACCTAGATCTAACTCTACTCTAAATATAACCCTAACCCTAAGCCTAAAGCACACCCTAACACTAGCTCTAACCCTAACACTAATTTGAAAACTAGCCCTAAAACAAGCCCTAGCCTCATGCAAAACAGAGTCATTGCTCTGATTTAACCTAAACAAAACCCTAATTCTACACCTAGTCCTTACCCTAGCCCTAATTCAAGTCCTGACACTAACTGTAGAACTAATACTAATCCTGACTCTGACCTTATCACTAAACCCAGCTCTACACATCACCCTATCCCTAAACATCATCCTAACACTAGACCTCACCCTAAACCTAACCCTAAAACTAGCCCTACTCATAATATCAGTTCCTAAATTAGCCATAGCCCTAAACCTAACATAAAACCTAGCCCTAATCCAAGGCCTAACCCTAGATTTAACCCTAACCCTAACCCTGGCCCTAACCCTAGCTCTATCCCTAGTCCTAATCCTAGCTTTAACCCTATTTGTTACACTTAGTCAAACCCTTACCCTATTGCTACCCTATACCTAATGCTAATTCTGTGCCTACCCCAAACCCTAACTCTATTACCAGTCCTAACCTTAGCCCTCATTCTAGTTCTAAACTTAACCCAAATCCTAACCCTAACCCTAACCCTCAAACTTATATTGACCCTAACACTAAACCTAGGTTTAAACCTGACCCTAACCCTTATCTGAAACCTAACACTAGCCCAACGAGTAACCCTAACCCTAAACCTAACACTAACATTAACATTAGCCCTAATATATAATCCTAAATCCTAATCCTAAATATAGCCATAACCATAGCCATAGCCCTAACAATAATCCATAACATATACCAAACTCTAACACTATCCCTTGACCTAACCCTAGTCCTTATTCTGGACCTAACCCTAAACCTAACCCTGACACTTACCCTAACAAATACCCTAGCTGTAAACCTTATACTTACCCAAAAAATAACCCTAACAACATATGAATTCTAAATCTAGCCATAACCATAACTCTAGCTCTTACATCGCCCATATACCTAACAATAGCCATAAACCTCAACAAAACCTAGCCAAAATTACAATCCTAAACCTAACCCTAAGCATAACTCTAACCCTAAACCTAGCCCTAACCCTTACCCTAACTGTAGTTCTAGCCCTAACCCTAGCTCAAATCCTAAACCTTACCCTAAACATAACCCTACCCCAAACGCTAAACCTCACCCTAACTCTAGCCCTAATCCTAACTATAACCATAGCCCAAACCATAGCTCTAATTCTATCCATTACACTAACCATAATCCCAAAACTAATGCTAACCCTAGACCTAAACCTAACTCTAAACCTACCCTAGCCCTGACTGTAACCCTAAAACTAGCCCTATCCCTAAATCTAACTCAATCCCTAACCGTACATTTAACCTAAACCTAACACTAACCCAAGGCCTAAACCTAACCCTAACCCCAGCCCTAATCCTAAACTTGACCCTAGTCCTAAACCTAACTCGAAACCTACCCATTACCCTAACCCTAAACTTAACACTAATAATAACACTAGACCTAAAGCTAAACCTACCCTAACTGTAAACATAAACCTAAACCTTGAACTAATAGTGAACCTAACCCTAACCCTAAACCTAAGCTAGAACAAACACTAACCCTAATCCTAAACCTAAACCTAACACTAACCTAACCTAAACCTATATATAACCTGACATCTAGACCGATTACCTTAACCCTAATGATAACCCTAGCCCTAACTGTAACATTAATCATGACCATTACTGTAGACCAAACCCTATATTAACCTTAGCCATAGAAAAATCCTAGCTCAAAACCTGAACTGTACCCTAAACCTAATCTGGACTGTAACCCTTGCCCTAACCCTGACCCTAACCCTAACTTTAGCCCTATTCCTAACAATTACCCTAGCCCTAACCTTAGGTCTAACCCTATAAATTACCCTAATGATAACCATAACCCTAATGCTAACCCTACGTTTACCCCTAAACCTATCACAAAACCTAACCATATCCATTACCTTAAACCTAACCTAACCCTAAACCTAACACTATCCATTACCCTAACCCTAATTTTAACCTTAATGCTAATATGAGCCTTAACCCTAAACCTTAACCTAAACCAAACCCCAAGCCTGACCCTGAACCTAATAATACCCCAGCTCTAAATCTGACCCTTTCCCTAAACATAACACTTTAATTTGACCTAGCCATAAACATAACCATAAAAATATCACTAACTATAAACCTAGAATTGACATTAGTCCTAGCCCTAATTCTTGCCCTAAACCTAACACAAAACCTAGCCCTAATCCTACCTTTAAATCTAGCCTTAATCCTAAACTCCATAACCCAAGCCCTAACCCTAAAGCTAATAATAAAATTAGTCCTAACCCTAACCATAACTAAAACAAAACCGAACAACATGGCTAACACTAACCTTAACTTAAACTAAACCCTAGCACTACACCTAGATCTAACCCTAGCTCTAATTTGAGTCCTAATCATAAACTTAAAAAATAACCGTGAACTTGACTTATATCCTAACACTCATCCTAGCTCTAAACACCACCCTAAATTTGAACTGAACCCTAAAAGTAACCCTAGCTCTATTTTGAGTTCTAACCCTAACCCTAAAATTACCCCTGACCTGAATGATATTTTAACACTAACCCTAGCTATAAATATTACCCTAATCTTAAACCTAAACCTAACACTTGACCTACCCCTAACCCTAACCCTAATTTTGTAACCCTAGTTCTTATATTAGTCATTGCCCTAACCCTAGCCTTATACCTCACACAAAACTACCCCTAATCTGAGCACTATACCTAGCTTTAACCCTAACCATAAACCTAACTCTAGCCAAAACATTATCCCTTACCCTGAGCAAAACATTAACCCTAATGGTAACCCTAGACTTATCCCTAATACTTACGCTAACCAAATCCTAACCCTATTAATAGTTCTAATCCTAGATCTCATTATATCTCTAACACTATCCCAAACACTAACCCTAACACTGACCATTATTCTGACCATAACATAAACCCTAGGTCTAAACCTGACCCTAACCCTAAACAAAACCCTAACACTAGCCCTACATGTAACCTTATACCTAAACCTATCCCTACCACTAGCTCTAGACCTAAACCTAATCCTAAATCTAGCCTGAACTCTAGCTCTAGACCTAAACAAAATCTAAGCCCTAACCCTAACAAAAACCTTTACCTAACCCAAAAGCTAACTCTACCACTAGACCTAAACTTGAGCCTAATTCTGGCTTTAACCCTAACTTTAACTCTAATCCAAACACTAACGCTGCCTTTAACACTAAACTTACCTCTAAACCTGAAACTAACCAAAACCTAAACCTAATTCTAGACACTGCCATAACCCTAACCCTAAAACTAGCTCTAATCATAACCCTAGATCTGACATTACGCATAGCCCTAACCCTAGGTCTAAACCTAATACTAAACATAGAGCTAATTTTAGGCCTAAACCTAGCCCTAAGCATAACCCTAACTTTACCACTAGCCCTATACTTAACCCTAGCCTTCGCCTTAGTCCTCAGATAGCTCAAAGCATAACCCTTACCAAAAACATAAGTCTAGATCTATCCCTAATTCTCACCCTTACCCTAGCCCAAATCCTAATATTAACCTAGCCCTAAACCTAGCTCTAAACCTGCCCATTACCCTAACTCTTAACCTAAACTTATTGATAATTCTAGCCCGAACACTAATGTTAGCCCTAACCCTAACCAGAAAACTAACCATACACATACCCTAAAATTAACACTCAGCGTAGTCCTCACTCTATATCAAACCATAAACCTAACCATAAACCTAAACATAACCATGACTCTAATACTAACTCACCCTATCACTAATTCTAACACTAAACCAAAATCTAAACCTAACCTAACCCTATCCATTACCTTAACCCTAACCCTAATGTTAATGATAACCCTAGCCCTAATGCTAATCCTATCCCTAAATCTACCATAATCCTATCCCTAAACCTACCCTAAACCTAGCCCTAACCCTAGCTCAAAACCTAACATTTATGCTACACATGACCATAAACATAACACTAAGCCTAGTTCTAACACTAACTCTAACCCTAACTCAAGTCATATTCCTAAACATAACTCTAGTTCTAACCCTATCAATTACCCCAAGTATAACTCTTACCATAATGCTAACCCTAAGCCTAACCCTATCCCTATTACTAATGCTAAACCTATCAATTACCCTAAACCAAACCTGAACCTTAAAACAATCCCTAAATATACCCTAACCCTAGCCCTAATGCTAATTTGAGCCATAAACCTAAATCCTTACCTAAGCCAAATCCTAATCCTAATAATTTCCCGAGCTCTAAATCTGACCCTTACCCTAAACCTAGCCCTTACAATAGACAGAGCCATAAGCCTAACCACAAAACTATCTTTAAACATAACCCTAGACCTGATATTAACCTTAGCCCTAATGCTCGCCCTGAATCTAAAACAAACTGTAGCCCTCATCCTAGCCCTAAACCTAGCCTTACTCATAACCCTAACTCCAACCCTAGACCCAACCCTAACTCTAACCCTCACCCTACGTATAAACCTAGCTATAATGCCATTTTTATCCTAAACTTAAAACTAACCCTATCCCTAGTGCTAGGCCTAAGATGAACACTAACCATAACCCTAATCTTAGCCCTAATTTAACCCTATTCCCAAACCCTAAATCTAATTTTAGCCCTATCACTAACTCTAACTCTCACACTAGCCCTATCCCTCGTTCTAACCCTATCCCTTACCATAACTCTAATCCTGGACCTAACCCTTGTTCTATCCTTAATTCTAACCTAATCATAGATCTAATCCTAACTATAAATGTAACCCTAACCTTAAGTCTAAGGCTAATACTAACAGTAGCCCTAACCCTAATACTAATTGTAAAACTAGCCCTAACCCTAACCCTAGGACTAAAACAAAGTCAAACAATAGACCTAACCCTAAACCTTAACTTAAACCAAACCCTAAACTAATATAAGAACTAATCCTAACCCTAATTGAGTAATAAACCCAACATTAAAACTAACCCTGACCCTGACTCATATCCTAACACTCACCCTAGCTCTAAACATGATACTAACCTTAAACCGAACCCTAACAGTAAACCTAGCACTAATTCAAGTCCTAACACAAACCACAAAACTAAACCAGACCCTGACATGTATCCTAAAAATAACTCTAGCTCTACATATCACCCTAACCTTAAATCTAACACTGACACTAGAACTACCCCTACCCCTAACACTAAAGCTAACCCTAATTGTAACCCTGGTTCTTACATTACCTGTTTCCCTAACCCAAGCCCTAACACTAACACAAAAACTTGCCCCAATCTGAGCCCTACACCTAGCTTTAACCCTAACCCTAACCCTATTCCTACCCCTAAGAGTAGCTCTAACACTATCCCTAACCCCAAGCTAAACCCTAACCCTAATGGTAAACCTAGACATATCCCTAATCCTCAGGCTAATCAAAACTCTCACCATATTAATAGTTCTAACCCTAACCCTCATTCTAGCTCTAACCCTATCCCAAACCTTAATCCTAACCCTGACCCTTATTCTGACCATAACACTGACCTAGGGCTAAACCTGACCCTAATGCTAGACTAAAGCATAACATTAGTCCTACCAGTAACCTTATACCTAAACCAGACCCTATCACTAGCCCAAGACCTAACCCTAATCCTAAATCTAGCCTTAACTCTAGCTCTAAACCTAAACAAAAACCTAGTTTTAGCCCTAAAAATAACCTTTAATTTAATGTAAAGACTAACCCTACCCCTAGACATAAACCTAGTCCCAATTCTGGCTTTAACCTTAACTCTAACTCTAACCTGAACACTGACCTTGCCTTTAAAACTAAATATATATCTAAATCTGACCCTAAACGAAAGTCAAAACCTAACAATAGACATAGCCATAACCCTAACCTTACAAGTAACAGTAATCATAATTCTAGCTCTTACATTACCCATAGCCCTAACTCTATACCTTAACGTAACACAAAACCTAGAGCGAATTCTAGGCCTGAACCTAGCCCTAAGCACAACCATAACCCTAACCCTAGCCCTAACCCTAACCCTAAACCTAAACCTAGCCTTAGTCTTAAACTTTACTCAAAGCCTAACCCTTACCATAAATATAAACTTACACCTATACCTTACTCTAAACCCTAACCTTAGCCCTAAACTTAACCCTATCCCTAAACATAGCTCTAAATCTACACCTTACCCAACCCTACACATATCTGTATTGATAATCCTAGCCCTAAACCTAACCCTAACCCTAACAACTAACCAGAAAACTAACAGAAGACCTAATCCTAAAACTAACACTCGCCATAACCCTAAACCTAGCTCAAAACCTAACACTTCCATAAACCTAAACATAACCGTTGCCTTAACATTAACCCTAAAACTTAATCTAACCCTAAACATAAACCTAAACCTACATCTAACTATATCCATTACCCTAACCTTTATCCTAATCCTAATAATAACCCTAGCCCTAACCTTTACCCTAACTCTAAACCTAACATAATCCTGTTCCTAGACCTAAGGATGAACCTAATCCTCAACCTAACCTACTAGCACGAACACTAGCTCAAAACCTAGCCCTTACACTAAACATAACACTAGCCCAAACCCTACCCCCAAATCTAGCCCTAATCCTAACCATAACCATAGCCCAAACCCTACCTCTAACTCTATCCATAACCCTAACAATAATCATAAACCGAATGCTAAACCTAGCCCTAATCCTAACCCTAACTTTATCCCTAGCCCTGATTCTAACCTGAAGCCTCAACTTAGCCCTAAAACTTACTCAATCCCTGACACTTACCTTTAACCTAACTGTAAGATAATGATAAGCTCAATCCCTGACACTTACCTTTAACCTAACTGTAAGATAATGATAAGCCTAACCCTAACCCTAGTCCTTACCCTAAACTTAAAACTAGAATTAACCTTAGCTCTAACAACACCCATTACCCTAACCCTAACCATAAACATCATGATAACATTAGTCCTAACCCTAAACCAACTCTAATACTATCTGTAAACCTAACCTAGACCTAACCATAAACCTAAACCTTGCTGTACTCCTAACCCTAGGTCAAATTCTAACAATTATGATAAACTTAATACTAACCCTAGTCCTAAACCTAAACCTAACTCTAACCTGACATTTAAACCTGTCCATTACATTAACCCTAATGATCACCCTAATCCTAACCCTAGACCTAATCTAAATCTAACCCTACCCTTAGCCCTAACCCTAGCTCAACCATACCCTAAACCATATCATAAACCTAACCCTATCTTTAACCCTAACCCTAACCCTAACTCTAAACCTAATAAAAAACATAACCCTAGCACTAACCTTAGCTCTAACCCTATCCATTACCCTAATATAACCATAAACCTAATGCTTACCCTAGGCCTAACCCTAACCCTATCCATTACAATAAACCTAATCTGAGCCCTAAACCTTATCTGAAGCCTAAACTCAGCCTTATCTATTACCCTAACTCTTACTCAAACCAAATACTAATTTGAGCCATAACCCAAAACCTCAACCTAACCCAAACCCAAAACCTAATTCTGACTATTATAATACCCCTAGCTCTCAACTTGAACCTCAACATAAACCTAACACTGACACTAGACCTAGCCATACATCTTACCTGAAAACTATCCCTAACCATAACCCTAGACCAGATATTAGCCCTAGCCCTAATTCTTGCCATAACCCTAACACAAACACTAGCCCTCATCCTAGCCCTAAACCTAGCCTTTATCCTAACCCAAACCCTAACTCTAGCCCTATCCCTAATTTTATGCTTCGCCCTAGTTCTGAATCTTGCTATATCCCCATTTCTTCCCCCAAATCTAACCCTTACTCTAATCCAAGACTTAATCCTTACTCTAATCCTAGACCTTATACTAGCCCTAATGTAGTCCTAACCCTACCACTAGCACTAAGACTAACTCTAACTCTCTACCTAGCCCAATTCCTAGATCTAACCCTATCCCTTACCATAACCCTAACACTTGCCCTAACCTTAGCTCTAACACTAGCCCTAGCCCTAACCCTAGAACTAATCCTAAGTCTAAGTCCAACCCTAAACCTAAGCCTAAACCTCACACTAACAATAGCCCTAACACTAACACTAATCCTAAAACTAGCTCTAATCTAGTTCAAGCCCTACAACAAACTGAACCATACCCCTAAACTTAACCCTTAACCTAAACCAAAAACAAACCCTACACCTAGCCCTAACCTCAGCCCTAATTCCAGTCCTAATCTAATCCTAAAACTAACCTTGAGCCTGACTCTGACCTTACACTAAACCTAGGTCTAACATCACCCTAAAAGTATACTTGACCCTAAAACTAGAACTAGCCCTAACAGTAACCCTAAAAGTAGCCATAATCATAACTCTAGTTCTTAAATTAGCTGTACACCTAATCCTAGCCCTAACCTAAGCCAAAACCTAGCTCTAAACTGAGCCTTGTACCTCGTTATAACCCTAAACCAAACCCTAGCCCTAAACATTACCCTAAACCTAAATGTAGCCTAAAACTAACTCTAACCCTAAACATAACCCTAGACTTAATCCTAACCGTAATCCTAGCCCTAACTCTAGCTCTAACCCTATCCATTACCCTAAACATTACCCTAATCCTAATGCTAACCCTACCCCTAAACATAACCTTAATACTAAACCTAGACCTGACACTAACCCTAACCATCGCCCTAGGCCGAACCATAGCTCAAACCATAATCCTTACCCCAAAACCTTATGCTAACACTAAATCTAGGCATAACCCTAACCCTATCTCTAGCCAAATCCTGACCATAATCCTAGCCCTAAACATATTCATAACCCTAAACCTAAGGCTAACCAAAATATAGCTCTAAACATAGCTATAACCCCACCCATTACCCTAACCCTAACTGTAAACATCATGAAAACACTAGCCCTAACACTAAACCTACTCTAAACCTAACTGTAAACTTAACCCTAGTCCTAACCCTAAACCTACTCTAACCCTAACTGTAAACCTAACCCTAGACCTAACCATAAACCTAACCCTTGCTGTAGTCCTAATCCTAGCTCAAACCCTAAGAGTTAAGGTAAACCTAACACTAACCCTAGACCTAAACCTAAATCTAACCTTATCCTTTTAGTCTAACCCTAAACCTATCACTAACACTAACATTATTCATTACCTAAACCTAACCTGAACCCTAAACCTAACCCTATCAATTACTCTAACCCTAACCCTAACCCTAATGATAATTTGAGCCCTAAAACTAAACCAAAGCCTAACCCAAACTCTGAACAAGACAATGACTTTAATAACACACCCAGCTCTAAACCTGACACTTACCATAAACATAACCCTTAAATTAGACCTAGTCATAAAAATAAACCTAACTGTATCCCTAACCATAACCCTAGAACTGACATTAGCATTCTACCTAATTCTTGCCTTAAACCTAACACAAACCCGAGCCCTCATCCTAGCCCTAAAACTAGACTTAATCCTAACCCAAAACCTAACCCTAGCCCAAAACTTAATTTCAACCCTCACCCTAGTTCTGAACCTATGTATAACCACATCGTTTCCCCTAATGCTAACCTTAACCATAACACTCTCACTAACACTAACCCTAGCTCTAACCTAGACCTAATCCTAACACTAACCATAGCTCTAATCCTAAGCCTAATTTATTGCTAAATGTAACCCTAACTCTAACTCTAGCCCTAAGACTAACCCTAATTCTAGACCTAGACCTATTTCTAGCAACAACCTTATCTATTGCCTAAACCTAACACTAGCCCTAACCTTAGTCTTAATCCTAGCCCAAGTCTTAAACCTAGAACTATACCTAACTCTAAATCTAACCCTAACTCTAAACCTAAAGCTCACCACACTAGCCCTAACCCTAATTCTAATTTGAAAACTAGCCCTAACCCTAGCTATAGCCCACAAAAAACAGAGCTATAGCCCTAATCCTAAGCCTTAATCTTAACCAAATCCTAATGCTACACCTAGTCCTAACCCTATCCCTACAACTAATACTGACCCTTACTCTGACCCTAAAACTATCTCTAAACATCACCCTAACCCTAAACTTAACCCAAATACTAGACTAGCCCTAATCCTTAACCCTAAAACTATGCCTAATCATAAAGCTAGTTCTTACATTAGCCGTAGCCCTAAACATAACACAAAACCTAACTCTAATCTGACCATCAAACCTAGCTTTAAACCTAACCCTAACCCTAACACTAACACTAACCCAAACCCTAGCTCTAAACCTATTCTTTACCCTAAGCCAAACTCTCATCCTAATGTTATTCTAGTTCTAACATTAATCCTTAGCTTACCCCAAACCCTAATTTTATTACTAGTCCTAACCCTAGGCTTTATTCTATCTCTAAATCTTACCCTTACTCTTATTCTGACCCTAACATTAACCGTAGGTCAAAGCTGTCCTTAATACTAAACCGAACCCTAACATTAGCCCTACCAGAATACCTATACTAAACTTAACCATAACACTAGCACTAGACCTAAACTTAATTCTAAATCTAGCCATAACTTTAGCCCTAGTCCTAGTGTTATGTTTAGGGCTACGGCTAATGTAAGAACTAGCTTTATGATTAGGCATAGTTTTAGGGTTAAGGATTAAGGCTAGTCTAGTATTTGGTTTAAAAACCTAGCCCTAGCCCTAAAATAACCATTAACATAATGCAAAGACTAATCCTACCCCTAGACCTAACCCTAGTTCTAATTCTGGCCGTAAACATAAACCCAATGCTAACCTGAACTCAGACGCTTAGCCTAACACAAACCCTAGCTCTAAACATTATCCTAACTCAAAACTTAAACCTAACACTAGACATATCTATAACCCTAACCCAAAAAACTAGCCATAACCATAATCCTAGCTCTTACATTACCCATAGCCCTAACACTAGCCACAAAACTCACACAAAACCTAGCCCTAATACAACCCCTAAACCTAGACCTAAGCATAACCCTAACACTAATCCTAGCCCAAAACCTAAACCTAATGCTTGCCCTAGCCCTAACATAGCTCAAACTCTCACACTTACCCTAAACCTAACCCTAGCTCTCACCCTAACACTAACCCTATCCCTAATCCTAACTGTAACCATAGCGCAAATCCTAGCTCTAACTTTGTCCATTACCTTAAACATAACCCTAACTCTAATGCTAACCCTAGCCCTAACCCTAACCCTAACCCTAAACCCAACCTAGCCCTGATTCTAATCCTAACCCTCACCCTAGCCCTACCCTAGCTCAAACCCTAACAGTTACTCTAAACCTAACCCTAACACAAACCCTAGGAGTAACCGAATTCTAGCTCTAATCCTAACATTAACCTAAGCCTAACACTAGCACTAAACCTATGCATTACTCTAAATATAAGCCTAAATCAAATCCTAATCCTAGGCCTAAACCTAACCCTGTTTCTAACACTAACCCTATATATTACTCAAAACTTAACCTGAACTACAAACCTAACTCCATCCATTACTCTAACCCTAACCCTAATCCTAATGCTAATTTGAGCCTTAACCTTAAACCATAACACAAATCAAACCTTAACCCAGACTCTGACCCTAATAATTACCTAGTTATATACCTTACCCCTATTCTAAACCTAGCCCTTACACTAGACCTAGCCATTAACCTATTCCTAACACTATCCATAACCATAACCCTAGACCTGACATTAGCCCTAACCCTAATCCTAGCCCTAACCCTAACACAAACCCTATCCCTCATCCTAGCCCTAAACCTAGACTTAATCCTAACCCTCACCCTCACCCTAGTCCTATCCCAAATTATGAACCTTGCCCTAGCACTGAACCTAGCTATAAAACCCAATCCTTTCCCATAAAACTAAACCTAAACCTAGCCCTAACCATAGCCTAACACTAACACTAATCATAGCATTAATCCTAGCCTTATTTGAATCCTAACCTTAACCCTACACCTAACCCTAGCCCTAAGACTAACTCTAACTCACACCCTAGCCCTATTTCTATTTATAACACTATTCATTACCATAACCCTCACAATAGCCCTAATCTGAGCCCTAACCCTAGCCATATCCCTAACCCTAGATCTAACCATAACTCCAAATCTAACCATAACTTTAGCCTAAACCTCATATTACCAATAGCTCTAACACCATTGCTAATTAAAAAACTAGCCCTAATGCAAGCCCTAGCCCTAAAACAAAACCAAGCCATTGCTCTAACCCTAAACCTTAACCTAAACCAAAACCTAACCCATAACTACTCATAACCTGAGCTCTAATTCGAGTCTTAGGCCTAAAGCTATCCCTAATCTTGACTCATATCCAAACACAAACCCAGCTCTAAATATCGCCCTAACCCTAAAACTAATGCTATCACTAGACCTAGACGAAACTCTAACCCTAAAACTAACCCTAATTGTAACCCTAATTCTTACATTGGCCTTAGAAAAACCCTAGCCCTAACTCCAACAGAAAAATAGCCCTAATATGAGCCCTAACACTAGATTTAACACTAACCCTAAATCTAGCACTAAATCTAACCCTAATCCTAGCCCTAACCCTAGCTCTAATACTATTCATTACCCTAAGACAAACCCTATTCATACTGCTAAATCTAGTCCTAATCCTAATCCTTAGCCATACCCACACAATAACCCTATTACTAGTTCTAACACTAGCCCTCATTCTAGCTCTAAACCGAACCAAAAAAACTCACCCTAACCCTCACCCTTATTCTGACCCTAGCACTAATTATAGGTCTAAACCTGACCCCAAACCGAAACCTAAAACTAGCCCTAACAGTAACCTTATACCTAAACCTAACACTAGCCCTAGACCTAAACCTAATCATAAATTTAGCTATAATTCTAGACCTTGACCTAACCAAAAACTTAGTCCTAGCCCTAATAATAAACCTAAACCTAAACCAAACACTAACCCTATACTAGACCTAACCCTACTCCTATTCTTGCTTTTACCTTAATCCTAACTTTAACATGAATACTGGCCCTGAAACTAACATTAAACCTAGCTCTAAACCTGACCCTGACCCCAAACCTAAACCTAAAACTAGATCTACCATAATCCTAAACCTAAAACTAGTTCTAATCAGAAACCCAGATCTTACATTACAAATAGCACTAACACTAGGCATAAACCTAACACAAAATTTAACCCTAATCGACTCCTAAACCTACCCTAAGCATAACCCTTAACATAACCCTAACCCTAATCCTAACCCTAAGCCTAACTCTCAAATTAGTCCTAATCCTAGATCAAAGCCTAACCCTTAGCCTAAACATAATCCTAGAACTATCCATAACCATAACACTAACTGTAGCCCTAATCCTAACCTTAAACCTAGACCTAACACTAGCTCTAATACTAGCCATTACCCTAACTCTAACCCTTATCCTAAACCTAGACTTAATCCTAACCATAACACTCTCCCTGACCATAACACTAAACCTAACCCTCGTCCTAGACCTAACCCTAGCTCAAAACCTAAACTTTACCCTAAATTTAACCCTCACCCTACCATAAGCTAGGGTTAGTAGCCCTAACCCCAAACCTTACCTAACTCTATCCCTTAACCTAACCCTAGCCCTAAACATAGCTCTAACTCTATATATTATCCTCATGATAAATCTAATCCTAAAGCTAACCCAAGGCATAACCCTAACCCTTTTTCTAAACCTAAAGCTCTCCATTGCCCTAAACCTACCCTGAAACCTAAGCCTAACCCAATTAATTACCCTAACTCGAACTCAAACCCTAATGCTAATTTGAGCCCTATCCCTAAACCTTAACCTAAAATAAACCCTAACCCTGATCCTGACCCTACAAATACACCTAGCTCTAAATATGACCCTTACCCTAAGCCTAACACTTACACTAGACCTGGACACAAACCTAACACTAAATATACCCTAAACTGTAACACTAGACCTGACATTGGTCCTAGCCCTAATTCTAGACCTAATCCTACAGCAAACCCTAACCCTCATCCAGCCCTAAACCTAGCTTTAATCATAACCATAACCCTAGCCCTAGCTGTAACCCTAATTCTAACACTCACCCATACCTTACCCTAAAATTAACTCTACCTTTAGCCCTAACACTAGGCCTAAGCTGAACACTAATCCTAGCACTAACTTAGCCCTATCCCGAAAACTAACCAAAACCCTAGGTGTAAGACTAACTCTAACTCTCACCCTAGCTCTATCCCTAGTTCTAAACCTATCTGTTACCATAATCATAACCCTAGCCCTAACCCTTGACCTATAGTTAGACCTAGCCCTAATCCTAGATCTAACACTAAATCCAAATCTAACCCTAACCCAAAGCCTAAGCCTACCACTAACACTAGCCATAACCCTAGTGCTAATCTTATAACTAGCCCAAACCCTATACCTCGGACTAAAACAAAACTGAGCAACAGCCCTAACCCTAAACCTTAACTTAAACCAAACCCTAACACTACACCTAGACATAACCATAGCCCTAATTAGAGTCCTAATCCTAGCCTTAAAACTTACCCTGACCCTGACTTATATCCTAACACTGACCCTACCTCTAAAGACAACTCTAAACTTAAACCAAACCCTAACAGTATCCCTAGCCCTAATTCAAGTCATAACCCTAATCTTAAAGCTAAATCTGACCCTGACTGATATTCTAACAATCGTCCTAGCTTTAAACACAGCCCACACCTTAAACTGAACACTAATAGTAACACTAGCCCTTATTTGTTTGAGTCCTAACATTAACCCTAAAACTAACCCTGATTCTGACTATTATCCTAACAATAACCCTAGCTCTAAATATTACCCTACCTTAAACCTAAACCTAACACTAGACCTACCCCTAACCCTCACCCTAAAACTAACTCTAATTGTAATCCTGGCTCTTACATTAGCCAATGCCCAAATCTAGCCCTAACTCTAACACAAAAACTAGCCCTAATCCGAGTTCTAAACCTATAGTTAACCCTAACCCTAATCCTAACTCTAGCATTTACCTAGCTCTAAGTATATCATTTAACCTAAGAAAAATCCTAACTCTAATGGTAACCCTAGACCTATCTCTAATCCTTAGGTAACCAAAATCCTAACCCTAATAATAGTCCTAACCCCAGCCCTCATTCTAGATCTAACCTTGTCCTAAACCCTAATGCTAACTCTGACCCTTATTCTGACCCTAACACTAACCCATACGTTTAAAACTGAACCTAAACCTATAACAAACTCTAACAATAGCCCTAGAGCTAAACCAGACCATAAATCTAGCCTTAATTCTAGACCTAGACCTAAACATAAACCTAGCCCTAGCCCTCACAATAATTTTTAACCTAACTGAAACACTAACCCTACCCCTAGACCTAGACCTAGTCAAAATTTTGGCTGTAACCCTAACTCTAACTCTAACCGAAACAGTGACCCTGACTTTAGAGTAAATCTATATCTAAATCTGACCCTACCCGAAAATCTAAACCTAACACTTGACCTAGCCATAACTGTAACCCTACAACTAGCTCTCAACATAACCCTAGTTCTTACATTACCCATAGCCCTAACACTAGGCCTAAACCTAACACAAAAACTAGAGCTAATCCTATGCCTAAATCAAGACTTAAGCATAATCCTAACGCTAACCCTAGCCCTAACCCTACCCCTATCATTAGCTCTAGCCCTAACCTAGATCTAATTTTAACTCTAAATCAAACACTAACCCTAATCCTAACCCTAATTCTAAATCTAACTTTAAGACTACCCCTAAAACAAAACTGAGGCATAGCCCTAACCCTAAATCTTAAACTAAACCAAACCCTAACCTTAACCTAACTTTAGTTCTAATTCTAGTTTTAAGCAGACAACAAGAACTAACACTGATCCCGACTCTGACCATAATATTAACCCTAACCCTAAACCTAACACTAGACTTGCAACTAACCCTAACCATAAATTTAACCCTAATTGTAACCCTGGTACTTACATTAGCCTTACCCCAAACCCTAGCACTAACTTAACTCAAAACCTAGCCCTAATACAAGCCCTGTCCCAATTTTTAACCTTAACTAAATTCTAAACCTCACCCTAATCAAAACCATAACCTTAGTTCTATCCCTAGCTCTAACCCTACCCATTGCCGTAACCATAACCCTAAGACTAAACCTAACCCTATCCCTAATCCTAAACTTATACATTATTCTAAACAAAATCTAAAAACCAAACCTCACCCTATCATTACACTAAAACTAACCATAACTCTAATTTGAGCCCTAACTTGAAATCTTAACTTACCCTAACCTTCTAACCCAGAAATTGACCCTAATAATACTCCTAGCTCTAAACCTGACCCCAACTCTAACCTAACCCTTACATTACATGTAGCCATAAACCTAACCATAAAATATCTTTAACCATAACCCTCGATCTGATATTAGCCCTAGCCCTAATCCTACCCCTAACCCTAAAATAAACTTTAGCCCGCATCTTAGCCCCAAACCTAGTCTTAAAAATAAGCCTAACCCTAACCATAGCCCTAACCCTAATTATAACCCTCACCCTATTTCTAAACCTACCTATAATGCCATTCCTTACCCTAAACTTAACCCTAAGCCTAACTCTAATTGTAGGCCTAAAGTGAACACTAACCTTCGCCCTAATCCTAGACCTATTTTAAGCCTATCCCTAAACCTAACCCTAATTCTAGCCCTCAGTGTAACTCTAACTCTCACACTAGGCCTTCCCAACTTCTAATCTTATTCATTACCTTAATCCTAACCCTAACCCTAATCCTGGCTCTAAACATAGCCATAACCATTGCCTAATCCTTATTTTTATCCTGACCCTAGATCTAATGCTAACTCTAAATCTAACCCTAACCTAAGCCTAAGCCTAAGCCTAACATTAACACTAGCTCTATCCCTCATGCTAATCATAAAAATAGCCCTAAACCTAACCCATGCAGTAAAACTAAACTGAGCAATAGCCCTAACCCTAAACCTTAACATAAACAAAACATAAACACTACACCTAGACCTTACCCTAGCCCTAATTTGAGTCCTAATCTTAACCTTAATACTAACCCTAACTCTGACTTATATCCTAACACTCACCCTAGCTCTAAACACCACCCTAACCTAAATCGAACCTTTACAGTAACCCTCACCTTAACTCGAGTCCTAACCCTAACTAAAAAAATAATCCCGACCCTGACTATTAACCAAACACTAACACTAGCTCTAAATTTCACCCTAACCTTAAATCTAATCCTAACACTAGAGGTTTAACCCCTAATCATAATCCTAAAACTAACCCTCAAATCCTAGTTCTTACATTAGCCTTTGTTCTAACCCTAGCCATAAAATTAACACAAATACTAGCCCTAATTCGAGCACTAAACCTAGTTTAACCATAACCCTAGCCCTAACCCTAGCTCTAACCCTATCAATTACCCTATGACAAACCCTAAACCTAATGCTAATCCTATTCCTAATCCTTAAACTAACCCAAACCCTAAACCTATTAGTAGTCCTAACTCTAGTCCACATTCTAGCTCTAACCATAACCCAAAACCTGACACTTATTATCGAATCTAAAACAAATCATAGGTTGAAACCTGAACCTAACCCTAAACTGAACCCTAACTCTAGCCTTACTGGTAACCTTATACCTAAACCTAACCCTAACACTAGCCCTAGACCTAAACCTAATCCTAATCTATTCATAACTCTAGACTAGACCTAAAGAAAAAGTTAGCCCTAGCCCTAACAATAACACTTAGCCTAAAGCCAAACACTAACCCTTCCCCTAGACTTAACCATAGTCCTAATTCTGGCTTTCACATTAATTATAACCCTAAACTTAACACTGACCCTAATACTAACACTAACCCTAGCTCTAAACATCACCCTAACCGAAAACCTACCCCTAAAATTATACTTAGCTCTAACATTAACCCTAAAACTATCCCTAATCATAACAAAGTTCTTACATTTGCCATAGCCCTAACCTGTTGCAAAAACTAGCCCTAACCCAAGCCCCACCCTAGTTTTAACCCTAAAGGTAACCATAACCCTAACCTTAGACCTAACCATAAACCTAAGCCTAACCCTACACATAATACTAAGCATAACACTAGACCTATTACTAGCTATAACCTTATTAATTACCCTAATGATAACCCTAATGCTTCTGCTAACCCTAGGCCAAATCCTAATCCTATCCCTAACCCTAACCCTATACATTACCCTACACATAACCTGAACTCTAAACCTAAAACTGTCATTAACCTATCCCTAAAAGTAATGATAACTCTAGCCTAAATCTAATCATTAATCTAATAAAAACCCTAAAGCTGACTTTGATCCTAATAATACTCATAGCTCTAAACCTGACCTAACAAGAAACATGACCCTTACAATAGACTTAGCTATAAACCTAACCCTAAAACTCTCTCCAACTTTAACCCTAGACCTGACATAGCCCTAGCTCTAATTCTAGTCCTAATCCTAAAACAAACCTTATCCCACATCATAGCCATGAACCTCACCTTAAACATAAGCCTAACCCTAACCATAACCCTAATTATGATCCTCACCCTAGTCCTAAAAATAGGTATAATTGAGCTGGAAATCACACAGAGTTGGAAAGAGGTGCTTGAAACTTCACACAATCAGTTCTCAGTGGGCACTCTTTGGTTTCTTTCTTTTGAAGGTAGGTCAAAGATGAAGTATGCAAAAGCAAATGTATCCGAGAGCCCTTAAGGAGAAAACAAAGAAACATGCATGTACTGAAATAAATCTTCAAAAATTAGGTCAGATTCTTTGATACTGCACAGTATTCATCTTTTACTTGCTCAACTTGACTTCCCAAGTTTGGCACTTCTAGGATCAAGGGTTCTCTAAACACTAAGTGTTAGTGTTACAGTTAGGCTTAGGGCTAGCTTAGAGCTAGTGTTTGGGTTAGAGTTTGTTTTGTTCAAATTTCTTTGATACTGGGAAGATTTATTTTTTACCTAAAAAATAAATTCTGGGCCTTCTATGTTCTGGGAAGATTTATTTTTTACCTAAAAAAATAAGTTCTGGGCCTTCTCGATTCAATGGTTCACTGTTGTGAATAGTTTGTTTTTAATGTCTCACTTCATTTTGATCTATATGGGAAAATGAAAATGGAGCTGGATATCAAAGGGTGGGTGCTAGCTAGTTGAAACTTCACATACTCAATCAGTTGTCTGTGGGCACTTTCTGGTTTCTTCCTTGTCAAAGTAGCCCTAAGCTGAAGCATGCAAAACAACTTTATCCAAGAGCACTTTAGTAGAAATCAGGGCAATATGCATGTTCTGAAATACCTACCCCAATTATTTGGTCATATTTCTTTGATACAGTTCAGGATGCATCTGTAAGCTTGGCCCACTAGTCTTCCCAAGTTTAAAATTTTTATGATCAAAGTTTCTCTTAACAGTTTAGGTTTTAGTGTTAGGTTAGAGTTAGGGCAAGTGTTAGAACTAGTGTTATGTTTAGAGTTACTTTTTTTCAACGTTTTGGACCTGGGCAGTATTTATCTTTTTCCTATTCTTAGTATGCTCCCTATGTTTGGGCTTCCTATATAAAAAGGTTTGCTCTCAGGAGAAGTTTTAATTTTCATGTTTCACTTCACTTTGCCCTATAGGGGTGAAAGGAAATGGAGCTGTACTCAAAGAGGGTTTGTGCTAGCTGCTTGAAACTTCACACACTCAATCATTTCTCAGTGCACATTCTCTCATTTGTTTCTTGTAGTAGTAGGCCAAAGCTGAATTAGAAAGAAACAGCTTTATCTGTGAGCACTTTAGGAGCAAGTTTCAATTTTTTTGCATGGATTTCTTTGATATTGAACAGGATTCATCCTTTTTCTAGTCTTAGTGGTATGCCCAAGTGTGGGTTTTCAAGGTTTGCCAGTTAACTGTCAGGAACAGTTTGAAATTTTAGGTTTCACTTTATTATGGCCGATAGATATGAATTAAAATGGAGCTGGAAATTAAACAGAGTTAGTGCTAGCTGCTTGAAACTTCACACATTCAATCAGCTCTCTGTGGGCACTCTCTCGTTGTTCCTTGTGAAAGTACCTTAAACTGAAGCATGAAAAGAATAATTTATCCAAGAGCACATTAGAAGAAAACAGGGAAATATGCATGTACTGAAATACCTCCCCTGATTATTTGGTCATATTTCTTTGATACTTCACAGGATTCATCTCTTAGCTTGCCCCAATGGGCTTCTTATTTGGGGACTACTATGATCAATGATTCTCTAAACAGGTTAGGTTAGATTTAGTATTAGGTTATGGCTAGGGTTACAGCTAGATTTTTGTTAGAGTCAGTTTTTTAAAAAAATTCTTTGATATTGGGCAGGATTCAACTTTTACCTAACCTTATTATATTCTCTAGGTTTGGGCCTCTATATTCTATAGGGTTTGCTCTTCTGATCAGTTTGTATTTTAAGTTTTTATTTCATTTTGACCTATGTATGTAAATGGAAATGGAGCTGGAAATCCAATAGGGTTGGTGCTAGCTAATTCAATCCTCACATACTCAGTCAGTTTTCTATGGGATTTCTCTGGTTTATTCCTTGTAAAAGTAGCCCTAAGCTCAAGCATGCAAACAAGTTTATGTGAGAGCACTTTAGGATAAAACAGGGAAATATGCATGTACTGAACTACCTCCCAAATTATTTGCTCAGATTTCTTTGATAGTGTGAAAGAGTCATCTGTTAGGCTATCCAACTTGGCTCCCCAAGTGTTGGACTTCTAGGATCAAATGGGCTATAAACAGGTTAAGGTTAGTGTTAGGGTTAATGTTAGGACTAGGATTAGACCTAGTGTTAAGGTTAGAGTTAGTTTTGTTTTCAAATTTCTATGATACTGTGCAGAATTCGTCTTTTTCCTATTTTGACTATACTCCAAATATTTGAGCATCCTAAATAAAGGGTTTGCTTTCATAAACAGTTTCAATTTTCATGTTTGTCTTCTTTATGCCTATAGGGGTGAATGGAAATGAAGCTGGAAATTCAACAGGGTTTGGACTAGCTGCTTGGAACTTCACACACTGCATCAATTTTCAGTGAGCATAATCTGGTGTTTGCTGTGGAAATAGCCCTAAGATGAAGTAGAAAGAAACACTTTATCTCCGAGTGCTTTAGAAGCAAGCAGAATACCCATGTACTTAAAGAGCTTCAAATTTTTTTGGTTGAATTCATTTGAAACTGTACAGGATTCATCTTGACCTAGCCTTATTAGGCTCCCCAAGTTTGGGCTTCAAGGTTCAATGGTTCAGTGTCAGGAACAGTTTGAGTTTTTAGGTTTCACTTCATTATGGCCTATAGGTGTGAATGGCAATGGAGATGGAAACCAAACATGGTTGGTACTAGGTGCATGAAACTTTACACACTCCATAAGCTCTCTGTGGGCATCTTTGGTATTTCTTTGTGAAAGTACCTTAAGCTGAAGCATGAAAAACAATTTATCCATGAGCACTTTAAGAAAAAAAAAGGAAATATGAATGTACTGAAATACCTTCCCCAATTTTTCATCAAATTTCTTTGACACTGCACAAGATTCACCTGTTGAGTTGTGTTGCTAGCCTCCTCAAGTTTGAGACTTCTATGATCATAGGTACTCTAAACAGGTTAGAAGTAGTTTAAAATTGGGTTACATCTAGTGTTAGAGTTAGAGTGAGTTTTGTTCAAATACATTTGATACTTGGCATAATTCTTCTTTTACATAGCCTTACTATTTTTTCCAGGTTTGGGCCTTTTAACTTCCATAGTTTCTTGTCAGGAAGAGTTTGTATTTTAAGTATTCCTTCATTTTTACCTATACGGGTTCTTGCTGCTTAAAAGTGCACATACTCAATCAGTTCTATGAGGGCACTCTCTGATTTCTTCCTTGTGAAATTTTCACAAAGCTGAAGCATGCAAAAACATCGTTATCTGAAAGTACTGTAGGAGACAACAGGGAAATATACATGTACTGAACTACCTCCCCAAATTATTTGGTCAGATTTCTTTGATACTGCAAAAGATTCATCTGTTAGCTTGCCCCACTAGGCTCCCTTAATTTGGGACTTCTATAAAAAAAGTTTTCTAAATAGATTAGGGTTAGGTTTATGGCTAGGTTTAAATCTAGTGTTAGGGTTAGAGTCAGTTTTGTTCTTTGATACTCGTCAGGATTCTTCTTTGATCTAGCCTCACAATGTTCCCTGATCTGGGCCTTCTGGGTTCAATGGTTTGCTGTCAGAAACAGTTTGTATTTTTAAATTTCACTTTATTTTGAAGTATTTTCTTGAAGAGAAGTGGAGCAAGAAATCAAACTGGGTTCGTGCTAGCTGCTAGATACTGCACACACTCATCAGTTCTCTGTGGGCACTCTCTGGTTTTTTCCTTGTAAATGTTTCCCTCAGATGAAGCATGCAAAGCAACTTTATCCCAGAGCACTTTTGGAGAAATCAAGTAAATAAGCATGTACTGAAACACTTTCCCCAATTATTTGCTCAGATTTCTTTGATACTGTGCAGGATTCATCTGTTAGCTTTCCCCACTAGGCTCCCTTAATTTGGAATTTCTATGATCAAAGGTTCTCTAAGCAGGCTAGGATGAGCTGTAGAGTTAGGATTAAGGATAGATCTAGTGTTAGATTTACAGTAGTTTTATTCAAATTTCTTTGATACGAGGCAGGATTTATCTTTTACCTAGCCTTGCTATGTTCGCCAGATTTGGGCCTTCTAGGTTCATTGGTTTGCTGTCAGTATTTCAGTTTTTATTTTAAGGTTTCACTTCATTTTGTCCTATGTGGGTAAATGGAAATGGAGCTGGAATTCAAACAGGGTTTTTGCTAGATTCTTGAAACTTCACACAATCAATCAGTTCTCTGTGAGGACGCTCTGGTTTTATTCTTGTGAAAGTATCCCAAAAATGAAGCATGCAAAAACAACACAATGCAAGAGCATTTTTGGAGACAATAGGAAAATATGCATGTACTGAACTACCTCCCCAATCATTTGGTCAGATTTCTTTGATACTGGGCAGGATTAATCTGTTAGCTTTTCCCACTAGGCTCCACAATTTTGAGACTTCTATTATCAAAGGTTCTCTAAACAGGTTAGGGTTAGGCTTATGGTTAGAGGTAGGTCTAGTGATAGGGTTAGAGTTTGTCTTCTTCAAATTTTTTTGACACTGGGCAAGATACATTTTTACCTAGCCTTAGTATGTTTCCCAGGTTTCAGTCTTCTAGGTTCAATTCTTTGCTGACAGGAACAATTTGTATTTTATAGATTCACTTCATTTTGACCTACATGGGTATATGTACATGGAGCTGGCAATCAATCTTGGTGCTAACTGCTTGAAGCTTCACACACTCAATCAGTTCTCTGTGGGCACCCTCTGGTTTGTTCCTTGTGAAATGAGTAATAAGCTGAAGCATGCAATACAAATTTATCTGAGAACACTTTAGGAGAAAACAGGGAAATATGCATGTACTGAAATAGCTCTTCCAATTATTTTGTCAGATTTCTTTGAAACTTCCCATGATTCATCTGTAAGCTTGCCCCACTAGACTCCCCAATTTTGAAACTTCTATGACCAAACATTCTCTAAACAGATTAAGTTTAGTGTTAGACTTAGTGTTAGGACTAGGTTTAGACCTAGTGTTAGGGTTAGAGTTAGTTTTTTTTTTTAATTTCTATGATACTGGGAAGGATTCACCTTTTTCATATTTTGACTATAGTCCAAATGTTTGGGCCTTCTATGTAAAAAGGTTTTCTCTCAGGAACAGTTTCAATTTTTCATGTTTCTCTTCTTTTTGCCCAATAGGGGTGAATGGAAATGAAGCTGAAAATCAAACAGAGTTTGTGCTAGCTGCTTGAAACTTCACACACTCAATCAGTTCTCAGTGAGCATTCTCTGGTTTGTTTTCTTTGAAGTTTCCCTAAGCTGAAGTAGAAAGAAAGTGCTTTATGTCTGAGTGCTTTAGGAGCAAGCAAAATACACATGTACTGAAAGAGCTTCGAATATTTTGGTTGAATTATTTTGATACTGTACAGGATTCATCTTTGACCAACCTTCATAGGTTCCCCAAGTTTGGGCCTTCAAGGTTCAATGGTTCAGTGTCAGGAACTGTTTGAATATTTAGTTTTCACTACATTATGGCCTATAGGTGTGAATGGAAATAAAGCTGGAAATCAAACAGGTTTGGTGCTGCTGCATGAAAATTCACACATTCAATCAATTCACTGTGGACATGCTCTGGTTTGTTCCTTGTGAAAATACCTTAAGCTGAAGCATGAAAAATCAATTTATCCAAGAGTCCTTCAAGAGAATACAGGGGAAATAGGTATGTATTGAAACTCCTGCCACAATTATTGCTCAGATTTTTTGATACTTTGTAGGATTCATCTGTTACCTTGCCCTATTTGGCACCCCACGTTTGGTACTTTTATGATCAAGCTCTATAAACAGGAAAGGTTTAGTTTTAGGATTAGGGTTAGGGCTAGGGTTCGAACTAATGTTTGGGCTAGAGTTAGTTTTGTTCAAATTCCTTTGATACCGGTCAGGATTCATCTTTTACCTAGCATTACCATGTTTCCCAGTTTGGACCTTCTCAGTTCAAGGTTCGCTGTCAGGAACAGTTTGTGTTTAAGGTTTCACTTCATCTTGACTTCTATGGGTTAGGGTTAGGTTAGGGCTATGGCTCGCTTTTGTTTTAGGACTAGGACTAGGATTAGGGCTAGATTTTGAATTAGTGTTAGGGTTAGGGCTAGTGTTAGGGTTAGGGTTAGATTTAGAGTTAGGGTTAGATCCATGGTTAGGGTTAGGTTTAGGGTTAGTGTTACAGTAAGGGATACGGTTAGAAATAGGGAAACGAGTAGGATGAGAGTTAGATTTAGATTTAGGACTAGGCTTATGGTTAGGTTTAGGATTAAAGCTAAATTAGAGCTAGGATTAGGGCTAGGGTTAGTGTTAGTTTTAGGCCTAGGGGTAAGGCTACTTTTAGGATTATCATTGGGTTTAGGATTAAATTTAGGGGAATGGGTGGGGTTATAGCTAGATTTAGGGCTAGGGTGAGTGTTGAAATTAGGACTAGTTGTAGGGTTAGTGTTTAGATTAGGATTAAGGCTAGGTTTAAGGCTAGGGTTTCTGTTAGCTTCAGGGCTAAAACTAGGGCTAGGTCTATATTTAGGGTAAGGGTCTGATTTACAGTTATGGATATTATTACCCTTAGGATAAGCATTAGCATTTGGTTAACATCAAAGTTTAAGGTTAGGGCTTGAATTAGTGTTAGGTTTAGTCTTAGTGTTAGGATAATGGATAGGGTTAGGTTTAGGTTTCAGTTAAGGTTTATGGTAATGGATGGGTTAGGTTTAGCAATAAGGTTAAGGTTAGCATTTGGAAAGGATTATGTTTAGTATAATGCATAGATTTAGAGCTAGGGTTAGGGCTAGGTTATTGTTTGGATTAAGTCTAGGATTAGAGTTAGATTTAGGGATAGGGCTAGGGTTTGGTTTATGGCAAGTGTTAGGTTTAGGGCTAGGGCTATGTTTAGGTTAGGGTAAATGTTAGTGTTTGAGCTAGGGTTAGGGCTAGGGCAACGGTTAGGTTTACATTTAGGTCTAGGGATATGTTTATGATTTGGTCTATGGTTTGGGTTATGGCTAGAGTTTTCATTACAATTAGAGTTAGGTTTAGGGTAATGGATAATGTTAGATTTAGGGTTAGAGTTAGGGTATAGATTAGGGCTAGTTTTAGGATTAGGCTTAGTGTAAGGTTTTAATGTTTCTGCCAGGGTTAGGGCTATGGTGAGGTTTAGGTTTATGGTTAGGTTTTGGGATATGTTTATGGTTAGAGTTAGGTTTAGTGTTAGGGATAGGGTTATAATTAGGGTTAAGTTTAAGGTTAGGGTAATTGACAGGGTTAGAACTAAAGTTTGAGCTCAGATTAAGGTAAGGGCAAGAGCTAGGGTTTAGGGTTATGGTTTAGGATAGGGCTAGGGTAATGTTTAGTGTAAGGGTTTGGCTTTGAACTAGGGTTAAGTCTAAGGCAAGGGTTAGTGTTAGGGCTAGGGTTAGGGTTAAGGTTATGCTTAGCGCTAAGTTTAGGCCTAGGATTATGGCTAGGTTTTGTGTTAGGTTTAGGGCTAGGATTAGGACTATGGTTAGGGTTAGGGCTACTGTTAGGGTTAAGATTGGGTTAAAATAGGTTTAGGGCTAGGGTTATATTTAGGGCTACTATTAGGGTTAGGGTTATGGCTAGGTCTAGTGTTAGGGTTAGGTTTTGGGTTAGGGTCAAGTTTAGAGATAGGTTAATGTTAGGGTCAGGGTCAGTGTTCCAGATAGGATTAGGGTTAGTGTTAAAGCCAGAATTAGGAATACTTTTAGGTCTAAGGGTAGGTAAGTGTTTAATTTACATTAAGGGTTATTGTTAGGGCTAGAGCTAGGATTTTGTTTAGGTCTAGGGCTTGAATTATAGCTATATTTAGGATTAGTTTTGGGTCTAGCTCTAGTGTTAAGGTTAGGTATAGGTATATGTTTATCGGTAGGGCTAGTGTTAGGGTTTGATTTAGTATTAGGGTAAGGTTTAGACCTAGTATTACTGTTTGGATCAGAATAAGGAATCAGGGTTAGGGTTAGAACTAGAATGAGGGATAAGTTAGGACTAGTAATACTGTTAGTGTTTAAGTTAGGCTAATGATTAGGGTTAGGACTAGGGTTAGCATTTGGTTTAGGGTTTGGCTTAGGGTAAGGGATAGGGTAGGTCTAGGGTTAGGTCTAGGGTTAGGGTTAGGGTTTGGGATATTGTTAGGCTTAAGAATAGGGTTTAAGCTTGGTTTAGGACTAGAATTAGGGGTAGGATTTGTGTTAGGGTTAGGGCTAGGGTTATAAAAACAAATAATGTATGAACTAGGGTTATGATTAGGGCTAATTTTAGGGTTAGGGTTAAGGATAGATCAAGTTTTAGGGTTAATTTAAGGTTAGGGTGATGTTTAGAGCTAGGATTAGTGTTAGGATCATTGTTAAGGTCAGGATTATTTTTAGAGTTAGGGTTAGGGCTAGGTGTAGGTTTATGCTTTGGTTTAGGTTAAGCATTATGGTTTGGGATATGGCTTGGTTTTGTTTCATGGCTAAGGCCAGGCTTTAAGGAAAGTTTTAGCATTAGCATAATTGTTAGGGCTAGTGTTAGAGTTTGGATTAGGATTATGGTTATGGTTAAATTCAGATTTAGTTTTAAATATAGAATTAGGTTTAGATCCATGTTTGGGCTAGGTCTACGGATAGAACTAGGAATAGGGATAGAAAAAGAGTTAGAATTAGTCTTCATGCTTGGTTTAGTTTTAGGATAAGATTAAATTAGAGTTAGTGCTAGGCTTATTGTTTGTTTGCCTAGGTTTAAGGCAAGGGTTATGGTTAGGTTTAAGATTATGTTTAGGTTTAGTGTTATGGTTAGGTTTAGGGTAAGGGATGGGGTTATATCTAGGTTTAGGGCTAGGGTGAGGGATAGAATTAGGGTTAAACTTCAGGTTATGTTTTGGTTTAGGATTGAGGCTAGGTTTAGGGCTAGGTTAGGGCTAGGGCTAATTTCAGGTTCAGCTTTATAGTTAAAGATAGTTTTAGGGTTTGGTTAGATGTAGTGTAAGGTTTAGGTTTAGGGGTAGGGCCAGGTTTAGAGCTAAGGATATTGATTAGGTCAGGGTCATCATTAGTGTTTGGGATAGATTAAGGTTTACATTTAGGGCTCGAATTAGTATAGGGTTAGGATTAGGGTAATGATATAGTCATGTTTATGTTTTAAATTAGGTTTATGGTGATGGATAGGGTTAGGATTAGGGATATGGTAAGGTTTAAGCCTAATGTTAGCATTAGGGTTAGGATTATGTTTAGGGTAATTGATAGGGTTAGAACTAGGGTTAGAGCTAAGGTTTTGGTTATTCTTAGTGATAGGTTTAGGGATAAGGTTAGTGTTAGGATTAAAGCTCAGTTTAGGGCTCATTCACAATATGCTCAAAAAAATACTTGGGAATCAACCTAACAAAAGAGGTGAAAGATTTATACAATGAAAATTACAGTACCCTAAAGAGGGAAATAGAAGAAGATCTTCAAAGATGGAAAAATATACCCTTTTCATGGATAGTCAGGGTTAGTTTTAAGGTTAGAGTTATGACTCAAATTAAGGCTAGGGTTACTGTTAGGGTTTGGTTTAAGTTTGGGATGGTGTTGAGACCTTGGGTGAGTGTTAGGATATGATTTGGGGTTAGGGTTAGTTTAAGGTTACGGTTAGGACTCGAATTAGTGTTAGGGTTAGGTCTAGGTGTAGTGTTAGGATTTTGTTTAAGTTAAGGTTTAAGGTCAGGATTATTGGTCATTTTATATGAGAGAGAGAGAGAGAGAGAGAGAGAGAGAGAGAGAGAGAGAGAGAGAGAGAGAATTTTTAAATATTTTTAACTTTTTTAGTTTTTGGTGAACACAACACCTTTTATTTTTAATTTTATTTTTATTGTTGCTGAGGATCAAACCCAGCACCCTGCACATGCCAGCAAATGCACTACCACTTGACCCAAATACTCAGCCCCTATTGTTCAGTTTTGTTTTAATCCTAGGTTTAAGGTTAGGGCTAGTTATGATTAGTGTTAGGGTTATGGTGTGTGTTTGTGTTAGGCTTAGGCTTCAGGTTAGGTTAAGATTTGGAGTTAGGGTTAGATCTAGGTTTAGGGCTAGCTCTAAGGATAGGGCAAGGGTTAGGGCTAGGTTTATGGTTATGGTAAATGATAGGGATAGAACTAGGGATAAGGCTGGGGCGAGAGTTAGAATTACTCTTAGGCCTCAGGTTATGGTTAGTTTTATGGATAGGGCTAAATCAGGGCTAGGATTAGAACTAGGGTTAGTGTTCAGCTTGGGTTTAGCATTAGGGCTAGGTTTAAGATTAAATTTAGGGTAAGGGATGTGTTATAGCTAGGTTTAGAGGTAGAGTGAGGGTTAGAATTAGGATTAGGGCTTGGGTTAGGGTTACAGTTATGATTAAGGGTAGGTTTAGGTCTAGGATGAGGGCTAGGGTTTGTTATAGGGTTAGGTCTAGAATTAGAGCTAGGTATAATGTCAGGCCTAGTGTTACAGTTAGTAGATTTAGGATTAGGTCTATGTCTTAGTCTAGTGTAAGTGTTAAGTTTAGGGTAAGGATCAGTTTTAGAGCAAGGTTTATTTTTAGGTTCAGGGTCAGGGTTACGGTTTGTGTTAGGTTAAATTTTAGGGATAGGGCTCAAATGAGCAGTAAGGTTAGAGTTATATTTAGCGTAATGGATAGGGTTAGGATTAGGGTTCAGGGTAGGTTCAGAGTAATGGAGAGATTTAGGGTTTGTGATAGGGTTAGGGTTAGTCCTAGGGTTAGCATTCTGAATAGGGTTATCATTATGGTAATACATAGTGTTAGGTTTAGGGTTAGGGTTAAGGTTATGGCTAGGGTTATGGTTATTGTTAGGGATAAGGCTAGGGTTATATTTAGGCCAAATATTAGGCTTTGAGCTATGCTTATGCCTAAGGTGAATGTTAGACAAGTTTAGGGTTAGGGATATGCTTACGGTAGGTTTAGGTCTTGGATTGTTCCTAGGTTTTGCATTAGGTTTAGGTCTAGGGTTAGTGCTGTGGGTAATGTAAGATCTAGGGTTCTAATTAGGGCTAGTTTTGGGGTTAGGGATCTGGCTAGGTCTAATATTAGGTTTAGATTTTGGTTTAGAGTCAGTTTTAGAGCTAGGTTTATTGTTAGTGTCAGGGTCAGTGTTCAGATTAGAGTTAGGGTGAAAGCCAGAATCAGGAGTAGGTTTAGGTCTATGGGTAGTGTTATTGTTTGGTTTAGGTTAATGGTTACTGTTAGGGCTAGGACTAAGTTTTTGTTTAGGTCTAGGGCTAGAGTTATCACTAGATTTAGGATTAGGTTTAGGTCTAGGGCTAGTGTTAGGGTTACATTTAGGTAAAAGTTACTGATAGGGCTAGTTTCAGGGTTCTGTTCAGGGTTAGGGTCAGGTTTAGACCTATAATTAGTGTTATGGTCAGAATAAGGTTCAAGGTTAGGGTTAGGTTTAGGTTAGGTTTAGAGCTAGAATGTGGGCTAGTGTTCTGACTAATAATAGGGTTAGTGTTTGATTTAGGTTAAGGGCTATGATTAGGACAAGGGATACCATTATGGATAGGGTTTGGCTTAAGATAAGGGATAGGGTTAGAGCTAGGCTTAGAGCTAGGGTTACAGTTAGGTTTAGGGCTAGGGTTAGGGTTAGGGTTAGGTTCAAATCTAATTTTAGGGCTCAAATTAGGTCTATATTTGTTTTGGGGTTAGGGCTATGGTTAGGACTATGGCTAATGTAAGAACAAGGGTTGTTATTAGGGTTAGTTTTAGGGTTAGGGTTTGGTCTAGGAATGGTGTTAACATTTGCTTTATGTTTAAGGTGATATATAGAGCTAGAGTTAGTGTTTGGATATGAGTCAGGGTAAGGGTTAGTTTTAGTCTTAGAACTCAAAGTTGAGCTAGGGATATGGCTAGTTGTAGGGTTAGGGTTTGGTTTAGGTTATGTTTAGTGTTAGGGTAATGGGCTCGGTTTTGTTTTAGGGCTAGGGCCAGAGTTGGGTTAAGTTTTATGATTAGTGATAGTGTTCAGGTAGTGGTAGGGTGAGGTTTAGGCTTCAGGTTACAGTTAGAATTAGGATTATGGTTAGATCTAGCATTAGGGCTAAGGTTAAGGCTACTGTTAGGGTTATGATAATGGACAGGTTTAGAAAAAGAAATGGGGTTAGGGTGAGAGTTAGAGTTATTCTTAGGGCTAGAGTAAGCGGTTTTCTTAGGGTTAAGGCTAAATTATGGGTAGATTAGCACTAGGTTTAGTGTTAGGGTTAGGCCCATGGTTAGGGCTAGAATTAGGGTTAGTGTTAGGGTTATGGTTAGTTTTAGGGTAAGGAATGAGGTTACGGCTAGGTTCAGGGCTAGGATGAGGGTTAAATTTAGGTATAGGAATAAGGTGAGTGTTCAGGTTAGGATTAAGGCTAGGTTTAGGGCTAGGATGAGGACTAGGGTTTGTGTTAGGATTAGAGCTAGGATTAGGGGTAGAGCTTATGTCAGGTCTAGAGTTATGGTTAGGAATAGTGTTAACTTTAGGTTTAGGGCTAGGTCTAGTGGAAAGTTAGGTTTAGGGTAAAGGTCATGTTTAGAGCTCGATGTATTATTATGGTCAGAGTCCAGTTTAGGATTTGGTTTAGGATAAGGTTTAGGGTTAAGGCTCAAGTTAGAATTAGGGTTAGGGTTAAAGTAATGCATAGTGTGATATTTAGGGTTCAAGTTATGTTTAGAGTAATAGCGTTAGCAATAAGATTTGGGTTTGGCATAGGGTTAGCATTTGGGTTAAGTTTATGTTTATGGTAAATGATAGGGTTAGTGCTAGTGTTAGGGCTTGTGTTAACTTTAGGATTTGGGGTAGGTTTAGAGATAGGCCTAGGGTTAGTGTTAGTGTTAGGGTTTGAGCTAGGGTTAGGGCTACTGTGAGGGTTAGGGTTAGAGTCAGGGCTATGGTTAGGGTTAGGGTTAGGATTATGGCTTGGGTTAGCATTAGGGTTAGGGTTATTTTTAAGGTAATGGATAGAGTTTGTGCTAGGATTTGTGCTATGGTTACAGTTAGGATTAGGTCTAGGTTAGGGTTAGGTTGAGGGTTAGGGCTATTGTTTTGTTTAAGGTAAGGATTAGAATTTGATTAGGGTTCAGGCCAGGGCCAGTGTTAGGGTTAAGGTTAGTGCTAGGGATAGGTTTAGGGTTACACTTAGGTCTAGGTTTAGGGCTAGGATTAGGTCTAGGTTGTGTGTGAGATTTAGGGCTAGTGTTAGGTGTATGGGTAATGTAAGAGCTAAGGTTATGGTTATGAGTAGATTTAGGGTTGGTCTGGTGTTAGGGTTTGGTTTTTTTGGTTGGGATAAGGTTTAGAGCTAGGGTTTTTGTTAGGGTAAGTGTCTAGGGTTAAGTCTAGGGTTATGGTTAGGGATAGATTTAGGGTTATGTTTATTGTTAGCTCTAGTGTAAGGATTAGATTTAAGGTAAGGTTCAAGTTTAGAGCTAGATGTATTATTAAGGTCAGTGTATGTCTCATGGTTCAGTTTAGTTAAGGTTTAGATTTAGGGCTTTAATTAGCGTTAGGGTTAGTGTAATGAATAGGTTTAGGATTAGGGTCGAGGTTAATTTTAGGGTAATGGTTAGGTTTAGGGATTTTGATAGGGTAAGGGTTAAGCCTAGGGTTAGAATTAGGGTTAGGATTATGGTTAGGATAATAGATAGGATTAGAGCTTGTGTTAAGGCTAGGGTTATGGTTAAGATTAGGGATAGGATTAGGCTAGTGTATAGAATCAGAGCTATAGTTAGGGCTATGGTTAGGGTTAGGATTAAGGTTAGGGTTAGATTAGGGTTTGGGATAGGGCTAGGGTAATGTTTAGGGTAAAGATTAGGCTTTGAGCTAGGGTTAGTTCTAAGGGGAGGGTTAGGTTTTGGGTTAGGGCTAGGGTTAGTTTAAGGTTATACTTAGGGCTAGGTTTAGGCCTTGGATTAGGGCTAGGTTTTGTGTTATTTTATGCCTAGAGTTAGGGCCATGGGTAGTTAAGAGCTAGGGTTATGATTAGGGCTAGTTTTAGGGTTAGGGTTATGGCTAGGTGTAATGTTAGGATTAGGTTTTGAGTTAGGGTGAGCTTTGGAGCTAGGTTTAGGGTCAGTGTTTAGGTTAGAGTGATTGTTGGGGTTAGTGCCAGAATTAGGACTAGGGTTAGGTCTAGAAGTAGGGTTAGTGTTTGGGTATGTTAAGGATGATTGTTAGGGCTAGGAAAAGGTTGTTGTGCAGGTCTAGGGCTAGAGTTACAGCTATATTTAGGATTAGGTTTAGGTCTAGGACTAGTGTTAGATTTAGGTTTATGTAGGATTACCAGTAGGGCTAATGTTAGGGTTTGTATTCAGGCTAGGGTCAGTTTTAGACCTACGGTTAATATTAGTGTTAGTATAAGTTTCAGGGTTAGGATTAGGGTTTGGGTTATGGTTAGAGCTAGAATGAGGGCTAGGGTTAAGACTAGTAATAGGGTTAGTGTTTGGGTTAGGCTATGAATTATGGTTAGGACCAGGGTTAGCTTTAAGTTTAGGGTTTGGCATAAGGTAACAAATAGGATAAGATCTAGGGTTAGGGCAAGTGTTAGGGATTGGCTTAAAGCTAGGGTTAGTGTTAGGGTTAAAGCTGGGATTAGAGCTTGGATTAGGGCCATTTGGGGGTTAGATTACTGCTAGTGTTAGGGCTACAGCTAATGTTTAAAATAGGGTTATGAAAGGGCCAGTTTTTGGGTTAGTGTTATGGCTCAGTCACGTGTTAGGGTTAGGGTTAGTGTTAGTGTTATGTTTAGAGCTAGAGTTAGTGTTAGGGTCAGATTCAGTGTTCAGGTTAGAGTTAGCTTTAGGGTTAAAGCCAGAATTATAACTAGGGTTAAGTCTAGGGATAGGGTTAGTGTTTGGGTGAGGTTAAGGTTTATTATTAGGGCTAGGGTTAGCTTTTTGTTTAGGTCTAGGGCTAGAGATATGGCTAGATTTAGGATTAAGTTTAGGTCTAGGGGTAATGTTAGGGTTACACTTAGGAAGAGGTTTATTTCTAATGCTAGTGTTAGGGTTCAGTATAAGGTTAAGGTCAGGTTTAGACCTACAGTTACCATTAGGGTCAGAATAAGTGTCAGATTTGAGTTATGGTTAGAGCTAGAATAAAGTCTATGGTTAGGACTAGTAATAGGATTAGGGTTAGGCCTAGGGTTAGCATTAGAGTTAGGCCTAGGGTTAGCATTAGGGTTAGAATTGGCTTAGAGTAAGGGATAGGTTTAGACCTAGGGTTAGGGCTACATTTAGGGTAGGGTTAGGGCTAGTGTTAGAGTTAATTTTAGGCTTAAATCTAGGGTTAGGTTTTGGATTAGAGTTAGGTTTTTGTTAGAAATAGGGCTAGATTTATAGTTTCGGCCAATGTTTGTAGTAGAGTTATGATTTGTGCTAGTTATTTGATTGGGGTTAGGACTAAGTCTAGTGTTAGGGTTAGGTTTAACGTTGGGATAATGTTTAGAGCTTGGGATAGTTTTACAGTCAAAATTAAGGTCAGGGGTAGTTTTAGGGTTAGGGTTTTGACTTGAATTTAGGCTAGAGTTATGGCTAGGTGTAGCGTTAGGTTTTGGTTTAGGTTAAGCTTTAAAGTTACAGCTATTTCTCAGTTTTCTTTTAGGACTTGGGCTATGGTTAGAACTAGTTTTAAGATTAGCATTTGGTTTAGGTCTAGTGTTAGGGTTAGGTTTAGTCTTAGGTTTAGAGTTAGATTTTAGAGTTAGAAGTAGATCTAGGGTTAGGTCTAGGGCTAAGGATATGGCTATCATTAGTTCTAGGTTTATAGCTAGGATAAGGGTTATGATAAAATAGGATTAGAACTAAAGATAGGGCTAGGGCAAGAGTGAGAGTTAGTCTTAGGGCTAGGCTTAGAGTTTGTTTAGGTATAAGACTCAATTAGGGCTAGGAATAAGCCTAGGTTTATGTTTATGATTAGACCTAGGGTTAGTTTTGTGCTCAGGGTTAGGTTTAGTGTAAATGATGGGGTTAGAGCTAGGTTTAGGGCTAGAACAAAGGTTAGAATTAGGATTAGGGCTAGGGTTTTATTAGAGTTATGATTAAGACTAGGTTAAGGGCTAGGATGTGGGTTAGGGTTTGTGTTTTGGTTAGGGCTAGGATTAGTGTTAGGGCAAATGTCAGTTCTAGGGTTACAGTTAGGGATAGTTTTAGGGTTAGGTTTATGGTTATGTTCAGTGTAAGGGTTAGATTAAGGTAATGGTCAAATTTAGAGCTAGGGGTATTGTTAGGTTCAGGGTCATGTTTATAGTTTTGTTTAGGTTAGGTTTTAGGTTAAGGGCTCAAATTAGCATTAGGGTTTGTGTTAGGGTAATGATAGGGTTAGGTTTAGGTTTCAGGGTAGATTTAGCGTAATGGATAGGGTAATGGTTAAACATGGGGTTAGAATTAGGCCTAGGTTTAGCATTAGAATTAGGGCTATGTTTAGGGTAATTGATAGGTTTAGAACTAAATTTAGTGCTAGGGTTATGGATAGGATTAGGGCTAAGGTTATGGTTATGGTTAGGTTTAGGGCTATGGTTTGTGTTAAGGTTAGTGCTAGGATTACAGCTAGGGCAAATGTCAGGTCTATGGTTATGTTAGGTATAGTTTTAGGGTTAGGTTTATGGCTAGGTCCAGTATAAGGGTTAGATTTAGGGGTAGGGTAAAGGTTAAGGTTAAGGCTAGATTTTGGATTAGCATCAGGGTTAGGGCTAGTTTTAGAGTGAAGTTTAGGCTTAGGGTTAGGGTTATGTTTAGAGTGAGGGTTGATCTAAAATTAGGGCTCATGCTAGGGTTAGGGCTAGGGTTAGACTTACTGTAAGGAATATGGTTAGAACTAGGGATACGTCTAGGGTAAGAATTAGAGTTATTCTTAGGAGTAGGCTTAGGGTGAGGTTTAGGGTTTGGGCTAAAATAGGGCTAGGATTAGGACCTGGGTTAGTGTTAGGTTTAAGCCTAGGGGTTGGGCTTGATTAAGGGTTAGCACTGGGTTTAGGGTTAAGTTTAGGAGAATGGGTTGGAGTTATAGGTAGTTTTAGGGCTAGGGTGAGTGTTAGAATTAGGATTAGGCCTCGGGTTATAGTTCAGTTTGGGATTAAGGCTAGGATTAGGGCTAGAATAAGGGTTAGGTATTCTGATATGGTTAGGTCTAGGTCTCGGGCTAGGGATAATATCAGGTCTGGGGTTATGGTTAAGGATAGTTTTAGGGTTAAGTTATGGCTAGTTCTAGTGTAAGGGTTAGGTTTAGTTTAACGGTCAACTTTATAGCTATGGTTCTTATTAGTGTCACAGTGAGGGTGAGGGTTAGATTTAGGTTTACGTTAAGGTTAAGGGGTTAGGGCTTGAATTAGTGTTAGGGTTAGGTTTAGAGTTAACGTAATGGAAGGTTTTACTTTAGGTTTTAGTTATGGTTTAAGGTAATGGATGGGTTAGGTTTCAGCTATCATGTTAGGGTTAACATTAGGGTTAGGTTTATGTCTAGTGTAATGGATAGTTTTAGAGCTAGGGTTAGGGCTAGGTTATGGTTGGGATTAAGTCTAGAATTAGGATTAAGTTTAGAGACAGGGATAGGGTTTGTTTAGGGTAAGTATTAGTGTTAGGGTAAGTGTTAGTTTAGAGTTAAGGTTATGGTTAGGTAAAGATAAGGATTATTGTTTGAAATAGGGTTGGGGTAGTGCAAGTTTTATGTTTAGGTTTACTTCTAGTTCAAGATTGTGGTTAGAGTTAGGATTAGTGAAAGATATAGAGTTTTAATTAGGGTTAGGATTAGAGTTAGGGTAATGGATATTGTTACACCTAAATTTCGGACTAGGGTTAAGGTTAGGATTAGGGCTAGGGTTATGATTAGGATTTAGGATACAGCTAGGGTTCTGTTTAGTGTAAGGGTTAGGCTTTGAGCTTGGGTTAGGTCTAAGGAGAGGGTTAGGTTTAGAGTTAGGGTTTGGATTAGGGCTAGGCTTAGGTTTATGCTTAAAGCTAAGTTTAGGCCTAGGATTAGCTCTAGGTTTTGTGTAAGGTTTAGGGCTAGGGTTAGGACTTTGGGTAATGTAAAAGATAGGGTTATATTTCTGGCTAGTTTTAGGTTTACGGTTATGGCTAGGTCAAGTGTTAGGTCTAGGTTTTGGGTTAGTGTCAGCTTTAAAGCCAGTTTAAGTGCTTGGATCAGAGTCAGTGTTCGGGATAGTTTTAGGTTTAGGGTTAGAGCCAGAATTAGGATGAGGGGTAGGTCTAGGGATAGGGTAAGTGTAAGGTTTAGGTTAAGGGCTATTGTTAGGGCTAGTGATAGGATTTTGTTTAGGTCTAGGGTTAGAGTTATAGCTATATTTAGGATTAGTTTTGGGTCTAGGTGTAGTGTTAGGCTTAGGCATAAATATAGGGTTACCGGTAGGTCTAGTGTTAGATTTTGGTTTAGGTTGAGGGTTATTTTTAGACCTAGGGTTACTTTTAGGGTCCAATGAAGGTCAAAGTTAGATTTAGAGGTAGAATTAGGGCTAGGGTTAAGACTAGTAATACGGTTAGATATGAAGTTAGGCTAAGGATTTGGGTTACGACTAGGGTTAGCATATAGGTTAGGGTTTGGCTTAGGGTAAGTGATAGGGTTAGAGCTAGGGTTAGGGCTAAGGTTAGGGTTAGGAATAGGGCTAGTGTTAGTGTTAAGATTAGGGTTAAAGCTAGGTTTAAGGCTTGGATCCATGGTAGGATTTGTGTTAGGTGAGAGCTAGGGTTAGGACTATTAATAAAGTTAGGATTTTGGTTAGCCTAAGGATTAGGGATAGGTCTAGGGTTACCTTTAAGTTTAGGGTTTTGCTTAGGGTAAGGGATTGGTTTAGAGCTAGGGTTAGGGCTATGGTTAGGGTTGGAGTTAGGGTTAAATCTAGGTTTAGGCCTCAGATTAGGGCTAGTTTTTGTGTTAGGCTTAGGGATAGGTTTAGGGCCATGGCTAATATAAGAACTAGGGTAAAATTTAGGTGAGTTTTAGTGTTATGGTTAGGTTTAGGGTTAGGTTCAGTTTAAGTTTAGGATGATATTTATAGCTATGTTTTGTGTTAAAATAAGAGTCAGGTTAGGGTTTGTTTTAGGGTTAGGGATAGGACTCGAATTATTGTGAGGGTTATTCTTAGCATTGGGTTTAAGGTGAGGGCGGTGTTTAGAGCTAGGTTCAGTGTTAGGATATGAGTCAGGGTCAGAATTATTTTTAAAGTTAGTGTTAGAACTCGAATTAGGGCTAGGGATAGGTCTAGGTTTAGTGTAAATGTTTGGTTTAAGTTAATGTTTAGGGTTAGGGCTATTGCTTGGTTTTGGTTTAGTTCTAGGGTTAGATTTAGGGATAATGTAAGTGTTAAGGAGAGGCTTAGGGTGAGGGTTAGGTTTGGAGTTAGGGTTAGATCTAGGGTTAGGGCATGGAACTAAGGATAGGATTAGGGTTAGGTTTAGTATAGGGTTATGGTAAGGGATAGGATTATGGTAAGGGATAGGTTTAGGACTAGTGATAGGTATAGGGTGAGAGTAAGAGTGAGTCTCAGGGCTAAGGTTGTGTTAGGTTAGAGATAGGCCTAAATTAGTGCTAGGATTAGGACTAGGTTTATTGTTTGGCTTCACCTAGAGTTAGTTTTAGGTTTAGGTTTAAAATTAGAGTAAGAGATGACATTATCGCTAGGTATAGAGGTAGAGTGAGGGTTAGAATTAAGGTTAGGGGTAGGGTTAGGGTTAGGGTCATGATGAAAGCTAGGTTTAGGGCTAGGATGAGGGCTAGGGTGTGTTTTAGGTTTAGGACTAGTTTTAGGGCTAGGGCTAATTTCAGGTCCAGAATTATGTTTAAATTTAGTTTTAGGGTTAGGTTATGGCTACACTTAAAGTAAAGGTTAGGTGTAGGGTTATGTTCAAGTTTAGAACTAGAGGTTTTATTAGGGTCAAGGTCAGGTTTAGGGTTTGGGATAGGTTAAGGTTTAAAGTTAGGGTTTAAATTAGTGTTAGTATTAGGGTTAGTGTAATGATAGGGTTAAGATTAGAGATAGGTTTAGGTTCATGCTCGGGTTAGCATTAGGTTCATGGTTTTGGTTATGGTAATGGATAGAGTTAGATGTTGGTTTAGGGCTACGTTTATGTTTAGGAATAGGTCTAGGGTTAAAGTTAGGATTAGGGCTAAGTTTTTGGTTATGTTAGGGATAGGGTTACGATTAGGGCTAATGTAAGTTCTAGGGTGAAGTTTAGGGCTAGTTTTTGGGTTTTAGGGCTAGAGTTATTGTTAGGATTAGGTTTAGGGTTAGGGTTACGTTTAGAGCTAGTAGTGTTAGGGTCACTGTCATTCTCAGGGTTAGTTTAATTGTTTGGCTTACAACTCATATTAGGGTTAGGGTTAGGGCTAGGTTTAAGTTTAGGGTTTGGTTTAGGTTAAGGGTTAGTGTTATAGCTATAGCTCAGTTTTGTTTTAGGGCTAGGGCTAGGGTTACAGCTAGTTTTAGGATTACTGTTATAGTTTGGACTAGTGTTAGGGTTTGGCTTAGTCTTCGCTTTAGGGCTCGATTTAGAGTTAGGGTTCTTCTAAGGTTAGCTCTAGGGTCAAGGATAGGACAAGGGTTAGGGCTAGGGTTAGGGCTAGTGTTAGGGTTATGAAAAGGGTTAAAACAAGTGAAAGGTCTAATATGAGAGTTAGAGTTATTCTTATGACTAGGGTTAGGGATAGGGCTAAATTAGGGCTAAGATTAGGGCTAGGATTAGTGTCAGGGTTAGTCCTAGATTTTGGGTTAGGATTGTAATTAAGGCTATGTTTAGGGCTAAGATAATGGCTAGGGTTTTTTTACGATTAGGGCTAGAATTATGGCTAGGGCTAAAGTCAGGTCTAATGTTACAGTTAGCGATAGTTTTAGGGAAATGTTTATGGCTAGGTCTATTTTAAGGGTTAGGTATAGGGTAAGAGTCAGGTTTTGAGCTAGGGGAATTATTAGGGCCAGGGTCAGTGTTAGTGCTTGGTTTAGGTTTGAGTTTAGGGTTACAGTTCAAATTAGAGTTAGGGTTAAGGTTAGGGTAAAAATAGGGTTAGGTTTAGGGTTCAGGTTAGGTTTAGTGTAATTGATAGATTTGGGGATACTGATAGGGTTAGGTTTAGTCCTAGGGTTATCATTAGGATAAAGGTTATGTTTAGGGTAATGGATACAGTTAGAGTTAAGGTTAGGGCTAGGATTATTGTTAGGATTAAGTCTTGGGTTAGGGTTAGGGTGAGGGTTAGGATTAAGGCTAGGTTTACAGCTTTGATGAGGGTTTGTGTTAGGGTTAGGGATGGAATTATGGCTAGGGCTAAAGTCAGGTCTAGTGTTACAGTTAGCAATAGTTTTAGGGAAATGTTTATGGCTAGGTCTATTTTAAGGGTTAGGTATAGGGTAAGGGTCAGGTTTTGAGCTAGGGGAATTATTAGGGCCAGGGTCAGTGTTATTGCTTGGTTTAGGTTTGAGTTTAGGGTTACAGCTCAAATTAGAGTTAGGGTTAAGGTTAGGGTAAAAATAGGGTTAGGTTTAGGGTTTAGGTTAGGTTTAGTGTAATTGATAGATTTGGGGATACTGATAGGGTTAGGTTTAGTCCTAGGGTTATCATTAGGATAAAGGTTATGTTTAGGGTAATGGATACAGTTAGAGTTAAGGTTAGGGCTAGGATTATTGTTAGGATTAAGTCTTGGGTTAGGGTTAGGGTGAGGGTTAGGATTAAGGCTAGGTTTACAGCTTTGATGAGGGTTTGTGTTAGGGTTAAGGATAGAATTATGGCTAGGGATAATGTCAGGTCTAGGGTTACAGTTAGGGATAGTTTTATGAAAATTTTATGGCTAGGTCTATTATAAGGTTTAGGTATAGGGTAAGAGTCAGGTTTAGAGCTAGGGCAATTTTTAGGACCAGGGTAATTTTTAGGGCTTAGTTTAGGTTTGAGTTTAGGGTTACAGCTTGAATTAGAGTTAGGGTTAGGTTTAGGGTAAAGATAGGGTTAGGTTTAAGGTTCAGGTTAGGTTCAGGGAAATTGATAGTTTTGTGGATGGTGATAGGGTTACGGTTAGTCTTAGGGTTAGCATTAGGATAAGGGTTATGTTTAGGGTAATGTATACAGTTATATTAAGGTTAGGGATAGGGTTATTGTTAGGATTAGGTCTTGGGTTAAGGTTAGGGTGAGGGTTAGGATTAAGACTAGGTTTTTGCCTCGGATGAGGGTTTGTGTTAAGGCTAGGGCTAGGATTAAGGCTAGGTCTAATATCAGGTCTAGCATTACAGTTAAGGGTAGTTGTAGATTTTGGTTATAAACAGGTCTACTGTAAGGGTTAAGTTTAGGGTAAAGGTCAGGTTTAGAGCTAGGTGTGTTATTAAGGTCAGGGTCAGGATTTGGGATTGGTTTCAGTTAAGGTTTAGAGTTAAGGCTCCAATTAGCATTAGGTTCAGAGTAATGTATATGGTTATGTTTAGGATTCAGGATAGGTTTAGTATTTTGAATAGCCTTAGGGATAGCTATACAGTTAGGTTAATCCTATTGTTAGCATTTGGTTAGGCTTATGTTTAGGGTAATGGATAGCATTACAGCTAGGATTGAGGCTAAGTTCATGGTTAGGATTAGGGCAATTTAGGGTTAGGGTTAGGGTTATGTTTAGCCCTAGGGTTAGGGTTAGGTTTAGGGTAAGGGTCATGGTTTGATCAAGATTTAGGGCTAGGGCTAGGGTTAGGATTAGAGCAAGTCTAGGGTAAAAGTTAGGGTTAAGGCTACATTAAGCATTAGGTTTAGGGTTAGGGTTATGGTAATGAATAAAGTTAGAGCTAGGTTTGGACAATGGTTACAGTCAAAATTAGGGTTAAAGTTAGGGTTAAGGATAGGGCTATGTTAATGTTTAGGGTTAGAATTAGGGCTCAGTTTTGAGGTAGTGTTAGGGTTAGAGTTACTTTATTCAAATTTATTTGATACAATCCAGGATTCATCTTTAACTAACCTTACTCTGTTTCCCAGATTTAGGTCTTTTGGTTCAACTGTTTTGTGTCTGAAACAGTTAATGTTTTCATTTTACTTTATTTTGATCTATACAAGTAAATGTAAATTGGCATAGAAATCAAACAGAATTTATGCTAGCTCCTTGAAACTGCACACATACTATCTCAGTTCTTTGTGGGGGACACTCTGGTATGTTCCTTGTGAGTATAGGTCTAAGCTGAAGCATGCAAAAAAAACTTTATCCGAGAGACCTTTAAGAGAAAACAGGGAATATGCATGGACTGAAATTCCTCCCATAATTATTTTGTCAGATTTGTTTGATACTGAGCAGGATTCAGTATTTAGCTTTCCCCACAAAGCTCTCCAAGTGTGGGACTTCTAGGATCAATGGTTCTCTCATCAGGTTAGTTTTAGTGTTAGGTTTAGGGTTAGGGCTAGGTTTAGATATAGTGTTAGAGTGAGAGTAAGTTTTGTAAAAATTTCTTTGATGCTTGGAAAGAGTCAATTTTTACCTAGCCTTAATATGTTCCACAGGTTTGGGCCTTCTAATTTCAATGGTTTGCTAACAGGGACACTCTGTATTTTAAGTTTTCACTTCATACTGACCAATATAGGTAAATGAAAATGGAGATTGAAATCAAACCGAGTTGGTGCTAGCTGCATGAAACTTCAAACACTGAATCAGTTCTCTGTGGGAAATCTCTGGTTTGTTCTTTGTGAAAGTAGCCCTATAATGAAGATGAAAAAAAAACAACTTTATCTGAGATCCCTTTAGAAGAAAACAGAGAAATATGCATGAACTGAAATACCACCCGAATTATTTGATCATATTTCTTTGAAACTGCATAGGATTCATCTGATAGCTTAGCCCACTAGGCTCCCCAAATTTGGAATTTCAGTTTTTCAATCAGGTTAAGGTTTGTGTTAAGGATAGTGTTAGAGCTAGTGTTAAAGCTAGTATTAGGATTAGAGTTACTTTTTAAAAATTTCTTTGATACTGGGCAGGATTCATTGTTTTCTTACTATACTCCACCTGTTTGGGCCTCCTAGGTTCAATGGTTTACTGTAAGGAACAGTTTGTATTTTAAAGTTTTATTTCATTTTGTCCTATACAGATAAATGAAAATGGAGTTGAAAATCAAACAGCATTAATACTAGGTTCTTGAAACTTCACACTCCATCAATTCTCTGTGAGTAATTTCTGGTTTGTTCTTGTGACAGTAGGCCTAAGCTGAAGCATGTAACAACAACTGTATCTAAGAGTCCTTTAGGAGATAACAGGAATATATGCATGTACTGATATACTCCATCAAATTTTTGGACAGATTTCTTTGATACTGCACAGCATTCATCCCTTAGCTTTCCCCACTAGGCTTCCCAAGTTTGGATATTCTATGGTCAAAGGTTTTATAAAAATTTTAGGGTTAGGGGAAGAGCTAGGGTTAGATCTAGTGTTAGGGTTAGAGTTAGTTTCATTCAAAATTCTTTGATTCTTGGCAGGATTTATCTTTTAGCTAGATTTATTCTGTTCCACAGGTTTAGGCTTTCTCCATTCACAGGTTCACTGTCAGGAACATTTTGTATTTTAAGATTTCACTTCATTTTTACCTATACAGGAAAGTTAATGGAGTTGAAAATCAAACAGGGTTTGTGCTAGCTTATTGAAACTTCACACACTCCATCAGTTCCCTATAGGGACTCTGGATGTTCTTTGTAAAAGTAGGTCTATGCTTAAGCATGCAAAACCAATTTAATCTGAGAGCCCTTTAGGAGAAAACAGGAAAATATGCATGCGCTGAAATACTTCCCATGATTATTTGGTCAGATTTGTTTGATGCTGCGTAGTATTCATTACTTAGCTTGCCCCACAAAGCTCCCAAGTGCAGGAATTCTAGAATCAATGGTTTGCTAATCATTTTAGGTTTAGTGTTAGTTAGGTTTAGGGTTAGGGCTAGGGCTGTGTTAGAGGTAATTTTAGTGTGAGATGTAGTTTTGTTCAAATTTCTTTGATACTGGGCCAAAGTCATCTTTTATCTAGCCTTAATATGCTCCCAAGGTATGTTCTTCTCAATTAAATGGTTCCCTATCATAAACACTTTGTATTTTAAGGTTTCACTTCATTTTGACACCTATGGTAAATGGAAATGGAGGTGGAAATAAAACAGGCATCCCTTCCCCTAAAACTAACCCTAAACCTAACCATAAACATAGCCCTAATCCTAAGCCTAAGCATAAAATTAACCCTAGAACTATTCCTAGCCCTAATTTAGCCCCAACCCTCACCCTTACTCTAGCCCTAAGACTATCTCTAACTCTTGCCATAGCCCTATTCCTAGTTCTAACCCTATCCTTTACCATAACCCAAATATTAGCCCTAATCTTAGCTCTAACACTAGCCATAGCCCGAATCCTAGAATTAACCATAACTCTAAATCTACTCCTAAGCCTAAACTCACCCTATCAATGGCAATAACACTAATGCTAACCATAAAACTACCCTTAACTTTAGATTTAGGACTAAAACAAAACTGAGCCATAGGACTAACCTTAAACCTTAACCTAAACCAAATTCTAACCCTACATTTAGCCCTAAGCCTACCCCAAATTTGAGTCCTATCCCTAACAATAAAACAAACCGTGACCCTGGCTATGACCCTAACACTAACCCTAGTTCAAAACATTTCCCTAAAAGTAAACCTAATCCCCAAACTAGACTTAGTTCTAAATGTAACCCTAAAGCTAGTCCTAATTATACCCTTAGTTCTTACATTAGCTGGATCCCTTAGGAGAACCCTAACATAACCCCAAACCTAGCCCTAATCCAAGACCCAACCCTAGCTTTAACCTTAACTCAAATCATAAACCTAGTCCTAACCCTTTCCCTAAACCTAACCCTAACTTTAATCCTTGCACTAAACCTACACCTAACCATAACCCTAGCACTGACTTGAACCATAAACCTAGCCCTCACCCTAGCTCTACCATATCCATTACCCAAACCTTAACACTAACCTTAATGCTAATCCTCAGGCTGACCATAGCACTATCCCTACACCTAACCTATCAATTACCCTAAACCTAACCTTAACCCTACCCCTAATAATATCATTATGCTACATGTAACCTTAACCCTAATGCTATCCCGAGCCCTAATCCTAACACTAAACCTAACCCTAAACCTAATTCTAACCCTAACACAAATCCTAAAGCTAACACTATCATTAATCGTAACACAAAACCTAAACCTAAACATAACCTAAAACCTAATTCCATTCCTCCCTCTAACCCTAACCCTAACCCTAACACTAACCCTAACCCTAACCCTACCCCTCATTCTAACACAAACCCTAACACTAACCCTAACACTAATCCTAACCCTAACCCTAAAACTACCTCTATCTGTAACCATAACCCTAACAATAACACTTACCCTAATTCTAACCCTAACATGAAACCTACTCCTAACCCTAACCCTAAAACTAACTCTAACACTAACCTTAACTCTATTGCTAACACTAACACTGACCCTAACACTAATTTTAACCCTAACCCTAACACTAACCCTAATCATAACCCTAAACATATCACTAACCCTAACCCTAAACCTAACCTGAACACTAGCAGTAACCCTAACCCTAACCCTAACCAAACAGTAACACTAATTGTAATCTTAAAAATAAATGCAAACTTAACACTAAACCTAACCCTAACCCTTAACCTAACACTACTCCTAAACCTATCCCTAATAGTAACAAAAACCATAAACCTAATCCTAAACATAACTAACCCTAGCCCCAACCCTAACCCTAACACTAACCCTAACCCTAAACCTAACCCTAATATGAACTGTAACTCTAACTCTAATACTAAACCTAACCCTAACACAAACCCGAACACTAAGCCTAAAACACACCCTAATCTAACTCTAACACTCACTCTAACCCTAAACCTAACCCTAATCCAAACCTTAGAACTAAACCTAACCCTAACCCTAAACCTTAATCTAAACCTAAACTTAACCCGAGCCCTAACCTTAAAGATAACATTAACCCTAACACTAACACTAACCCTAATCCTAAATCTAAACCTTAAACTTGCCCTACCCCTACCCCTACCCCTAACCTTAATGCTAAGCCTAACACTAATTCTAAACTAAACACTAACACTAATCCTAAACCTAACCCTAACCTTACACCTAAACCTAACCCTACACCTAAACTTAACACTAACATGAATACAAACCCTAACACAAATATTAACCATAAAACTAACCCAACACTAACCCTAAACCTTACTGAACCCTAACACTGATCCTAACAATAAACATAAACATAAACATAAAACTAACCCTACCCTAATATTAAGCCTAACCCTACACCTAACCGTAACACTAACTCTAACCCTAACCCTAACACTAACCCAAAACCTATCCGTAAACCTAACACTATACATAACACTAACAGTAACCCTAAAACTAACCCTAAAACTAAACCTAACCCTAACCTTAACGCTAACACTAACACTAGCAAGAAACCTAACCCTAATTCTAACACTCACCCTAACCCTAACCATATTACTAACACAAATCCTAACTCTCACGGTAACCCTAACACTAACCCTAAACCTAATCTTAACCCTAACCCTAACACTAACCCTAACTATAACCCTAACACAAAACCTAATCCGTACCCTAACCTTAACCCTATCACTAACCGAACTCTAACACTAAAGCTACACTAATTGTAAGCCTAAGACTGACCCTAACCCTAAATCTAACCATAATCCTAAAACTAACACTAATCCTAACCCTAACACTAACTCTGTCACTAAACCTAACCCTAAACCTAACCCTAACCCTAACCATAACCCTAAAACTAACACTAATCCTAACCCTAACACTAACTCTGTCACTAAACCTAACCCCTAACCTAACCCTAAACCTAACATTAACCCTAACCCTAACACTAACATTAACTTTAAACCTAACCCTAAACCTTACACTCAACCTAACACAAAACCTAACACTAACCCTAACACGAACACGAAACCTAACCCTAACCCTAACTATTACTCTAACCCTAACCCTAACACAAACCCTAACCAAAACCATAACCCTAACACTAAAATAATCCTAAACCTAAAGTAACCCTAACCCTAACACTAACACTAAACATAATCTGAACCCTAACTCTATCACTAACCCTAAGCCTAACCCTAAATATAAACCTAACAATAAAGCCAATTTCAACCTTAACCCTAAGCCTAACATGATCATTAACCATATCTCTAATCCTAAATAAAACACTAACCCTAACCCAAACGTAACACTAACCCAAACCCTAATCTTAACACTAAACTAAGCTAATCATAACTGAAATGCTAACATTAACCCTGACCCTAACACAAACCTTAACCCAAACACTATCACTAACCCTAATCCTTATGTTAACTCTTAAACTAAACGTAAGTTTAACGATAACCCTAATCCTAACCCTTACCCTAACACTAACACTAACACTAACACTAACCCTATCACTAACCCTAAACCTAACCCTAACTCAAACAATATCACTTAACATAACTCTAACCCTAACACTAACCCTAAACCTAAACCTAAACCTATCCCTAAACTTAACACTATTCCTAACCATAACCATTACACTAACCCTAACCCTTACACTAAACCTAATTTTAACACTAAGCCTAAACCTAGCACTTATTCTAACCCTAACACTAACCCTAACCCTAACACTTATTCTAACACTAATACTAACCATAACGCTAACCCTAAACCTAACCCTAAACTTAACAAAATGCTAAATTTAACCCTAATCCAAACACTAAACCTAAAACTATCTCTAACCCTAACACTATTCCTAATCCTAACCCTAAACATAAACCTAACAGTAAAATAAGCCTAACTCTAAATTTATCCCTAACCCTAACCCTAAAACTAAACCTTAACTACCCTAACACGATCCCTAATCTAACCCTAAACCTAATCCTAACCCTAAACCTAACTCTAAATGTAACCCTAAACCTAAAACTAAAACTAACACTAACCCTAACTCAAAATCCAACCCTAAACCTAACCCTAAAACAAACCCTAACCCCAAACCTAACTATAAGACTAACCCTAAATCTAACCGTAACCCTAACAATAAACTTAATCTTAACCTTAACCCTAAACCTAACGTAAAACTAACCTTAACCCAAATCATATCTTTACAACAAACTCTAATCCAAACCCTAACCCTAACACTAACACTAACCCTAATGTTAAACCTAACCCTAATCCTAACACTAACCCTTACCCAAACTCCAACCGTATCACTAATCCTAACCAAACTCTAACCCTAAACCTAACACTAAGCCTAAACTTAACCCTAATCCTAACACTAACCCTAACCTACATGTAACCCTAAAACTAAGCCTCACTCTAAACCTCATACTAACCATAACCGTAACCATAACACTTACCCTGTCCTTAAACCTAACACAAACCCTAACTCTAACCCTTATCCTAACACAAACCATATCCTTCACCCTAAGAGTAATCCTAACACAAACCCTAACCCTAACCCTAACTCTAAAACTGACCCTAACCCTAAACATAACATGTACTGTAACCATAACATTAACCCTATCCGTAAGCTAACCATACCCCTAACAATATCCCTAATCCTAAAACTAACCTTAACCTATACGTAACCCTAATAACATCCCTAACCCTAACCCCAAAACTAAGAGTAAACATAACCTTAAACCTATCCCTAACCCTAACACTAAGCCTAACACTAATGCTAAAATGAACCCCAAACCTAACACTAACACTAACACTAACCCTAATCCTTAAAATAACCCTAAACCTAAAACTAACCCTAACACTAACCCTAACCCTAAACCTAAACCTAACATTAACCCTAACCTTAAACCTTACACAAACCATAAATCTTACCCTAAAACTAAACCTAACCCTATCTGTAACCCTAACCCTAACACTAAACCTAAACCTAAACCTAATCCTATTTCTATAACTAACCCTAACACTAACCCTAACCCTAACTTTAACATAAACTTAACATTAATCCTAACCTTAATCCTAACATAAACCCTAACGCTAACGCTAACTCTAATCTAAACCTAACCCTAACCCAAACCCTAACACTAAACCTAACCCTAACATTACACTTAACCCTAGCACTAACACTAACCTTAACCCTAACAGTACCGTAACAGTAACCCTAACCCTAAACCTAATCCTTACCATAACCGTAAACCTAACCATAATCCTATCCCTAACACTAACCTTAAAACTCAGCCTTACCCTAAGCCTACCCTAACCGTAACACTATGCTGAAACCTAACGCTAATCCTTACCCCAAAACTATTTCTGACACTAACCCTAACTGTCACTCTAACCATAACTCTCACCATAATTCTCAACATAACCCTAAAACAAATCCTAACACTAAACCTAACATGAACACTAACAGTAACTCTAAAAATAACCCTAAACCTAAGTCTAACTCTGACACTAAACCTAACCCTAACCATTACTCTAACACTAACCCTAACGCTAACCCTAACACTATTTCTCTCTAAGCTTCATCCTAAACCTAAACCTAACACTAACCCTAACACTAAAACTAACCCTAAAACTAACCTTTTCAATAACACTAACCTCAACTCTAACCATAACCCTAACAATAAACCTAATTCTAACATTAACTCTAATCCTAATACTAACCATAATGCTAACCCAAATCCTAACCCTAACACAAGACCTAAAACATAACTGTAACCCCAACACTGATCATAAACCTAACCCAAAACCTAACCCTAAGCCAAAAACTAACCCAACCCCTAACCCTAACTCTAACCCTATTCCTTTCATTTAAACTAAACCTAACCCTAAACCTAACCATAACACTAACTCTAAACTTAACCCTAAACATAACACTAACCCTAACCATACTACTAACCCTAACACTAACTCTAAACCTATTTCTAATCCTAACACTTTTTCTACCCATAAATCTAACCCTAACCCTAACACTAACAGTAAGCCTAACCCTAAACCTAACCCTAAACCTAAAACTAACCCTAACCCTAATCCTAACACGTACCCTAATCCTAACTCTAACACTAACGATAACCCTAACCCTAACCCTAACGCTAACACTAACCCTAACCCTAATGCTAAACCTAACCCTAATCATGACACTAAAACTAATCATACCAATAACCCTAGCCCTAAACCTAAACCTAAACATAACACTAACCTTAACTCTAACCCTAACACAAACACTAACTCTAACCCTAACCCTAAGTAAACCTAACCTAACCCTAACCCTAACACGAACCGTAACACCAACCCTAACCCTAACCGTAATATTAACCCAAAACTTAACCCTAATCCTAACTTAACCCTAACCCTAAACCTAAAACTAACCTTAATCCTAATCATAACTGTAACCCTAAACATGAAACTAACCCAAAACCTAAGAATAAACTTAACCCTAACCCTAACTTTAAACCTAACACTCAACCTAACCCAAACCCTTACAGTAATACTAAATGTAATAATAACCGTAAACCTAACCCTCCACCTTACCTTAACCCTAATCAAACACTAACACCATAACACTAACCCTTACCTTAATGCTAACCCTAGCCCTAACCCTAAAATTTACACTAAACCTAACCCTAAACATTAACCTAACACTAACCTTAACCCCAACACGAACCATAAACCTAACCCTAACCCTAAATAAACCTAAATTTCACCCTATCTCTAAAACAAACCCTAACCCCAAACCTAACCCTAACACTAACCCTAACCCTAAAACTAACACTAACTTAAACCTAACCAAACCAAACACTAATACAAATCCTAATCATAACAGTAACCCTAACAATAATACTAACCCTGAAACTCACATTAACTTTAACCCTAAACCTAACTCTAACCCTAACACTCATTCTAACCCTAACAATAACAGTAAAACTAACGCTAATAATAACCCCAACCCGAACCCTAACCTTACATTAACCCTAACTTTAACAATAACACTAACCCTAACACTGACACTAACCCAAACCCTAAGCCTAACTATAAAACCAACCCTAACCCTAACAATAACCCTAACCCTAAACTTACCCTAACTCTAACACTAAGCTAACACTAACCCTAATCCTAATTTTACCCCTAACTCTAACCACAATCCTAACCCTAAAACTAACCCAAACACTAACTCAAAACCTAAGACTAATCCTAACCCTAAATATAACCCTAAAACTTACACTAATACTAGCCCTAAGGCTAAAATGAACTCTTACCCTAAGCCTAACAGTAGCCCTAACCTTTACCCCACACCTAATCCTATCCTTAAACCTAACCATAAACCTAACCCTAACACTGATCCTAACTCTAACCCTAACCCAAAAACTAACACTAACCATAATCCTAACCTGAAACCTAACCATAAACCTAACACTAACCCTAACTCTAACCGTAACCAGAAACCTAACACTAACCTAACACTAATCCTAACCAGGAACTAACCCTAATCCTAACACTAACCCTAACCCTTACCTAATCCTAACACTAATCCTAAACCTAACAATAATATGAAACCTTACCCTAAGCCAAACCCTAACCCTATCCCTAACCCTAACTCTTACATTAAAACTAAACCTAACTCTAAACCTGACACTAACCCTAATTTTAACTCTAAATGTAAATCTTAAACTAATTATAACACTAAACCAAACACTAACGCTAACCCTAACTATAATCCTAACACTAATCCTAACATTAATCCTAAACCTAAACCTAAACCTAACAGGAACCCTAAGCCAAACGCTCACCCTTACCTAAATCTAAACCTGAACCTATCCTTAACAGGAACCCTAAACCAAAACCTAACCCCAAACCTAACACTAACCCCTACCCTAAACCTAACACTAACCCTAACTTAACCTTAATCCTAACACAAACCCTAACCCTAACTCTAACAGTCACCCTAACCCTAACACTAACACTAATTATAACCCTAAAACTAAACCTAAACCTTAACCTATCACTGACCCTAAAAATCACACTAACCCTAACACTAAGCTTAACACTATCCTTAACCCTAACACTAACGCTAATCCTAATCACCACCCAAACCATAATTCTAACCATAACACTAACCATAACGTACACCATAAACTTAACCCTAACCCCAACCCTAACCTAACCATAATTCTAACTCTAAATTTACACTAACCTCAACCCTAACACTAAACCTAACACTAACCCAAACTCTAACACTAACCCTAACCCTAACCGTAACCCTAAACGAACTCTAACCCTAACCCTAAAACTAACACTAACCCTATCCCTAACCCTAATCCTAGCCCTAAAACTAACCCTAACCCAAAACCGAACCCTAACACTAACCCTACCTGAAGCCTAACCCTATCACTAAACCAAACTTTAAGTGTAACCCTAACTCTAACTCTAATCTTAACACTAAATCTCAACCTAACACTAACCCTAACTTTATCCTAATAAGATCCCAAACCTAATCCTAACCCTAACCTAATCATAACCCTAACTCTAACACAAACACTAAACCTAATCCTAAAACTAACCCTAACTTTAACCTAACTGTAAGCCTAACCATAACATAAACCTAACACTAACCATAACACTAACCCTAACCCTAATCCTAACACTTACACTAAAATTAAATCTAACCATAAACCAAACACTAATCCTAAACCCAACCCTAAATTAACCTTAAAACTAACACTAACCCTAACACTTACACTAACACTAACCGTAAACCTAATGCAAACCCTAACCCTAAACCTCAATATAACCCTAATTCTAAACTAAACCATATCCCTAATCCTTTATGTAACCCTAACACAAACCATAACCAAAACCATAAACCTAACACTAACCTAAGCCTCACCATAACTCATACCTAATCTAAACCCTAACTTAAATACTAACCCAAACCCTAACATTAAAGGTAACCCTAACCATAATCCTTAACTTATCACTAAACCTAACCCTAAACATAACACTAAACCTAAATTTAACATTAACCCTAACCCTAAAACTAACCCTAACTCTAAATCTAAATCTAACCCTAACCCTACCCTTAAACCTAACACTAACCCTAACCCTAACTCTAAACACAATCCAACCATAACCCTAAATCTAACCCTAAAACAAATCCTAACCCTAATACTAACCCTAAAACAAACCATAACCCTAACCCTAACACCATTCCTAATCCTAATCATAACAATAACTCTGACACTAACCCTAAACGTAACTATAAAACTAACCCTAACCCTAACACCAACTTTAAACCTAACCCTAAACCTTACTCTAACCCTAAACCTAAACCTAACACTAACACTAACCATAACCCTAAACCTAACTTAAATCCTAACTGTAACCTAACACTAAACCTAACCCTAAACTTAACCCTAACCCAAAACCTAACCCTAACTCTAACCCTATCCTAACACTATCTCTAACCCTAAACCTAACACAAATCCTGAACCTAACTCTAACCCTAAGCGAAACACTAATCCTAACCCTAACCCTAACCAAAAACTTACACCTAACACTAACACTAACACTAAATCTACACCTAACCATAACCCTAACAGTAACCCTAACACAAACCAACAACCTAAACCCACCTAACACAAACCCTAATGATAACCCTAACCTTAACACAAATCATAACTCAAACCACAGCCTTAATTCTAACCTAACCTTAACCCTAACACTTACCTAACCCTAACCGTAACCCTAAACCTTACCCTACACTAAACCTAACCCTAATACAAAACTTATCACTAACCTTAACCTTAACCCTAAACCTAACCGAAACACTACCCTAACCCTAACCCTATCGCTATCATGAACCCTAACCCTAAGACTTACCCTAACCCTAAACCTAACCCTAATTCTCACCCTAAACTAACCCTAAACCTAAATCTAACTGTAACACTAACACTAACCTTTACCCTAACCCTAAATCTAACACTAACCCTTACTGTAAACCTAACCCTAACACTAACCCACACCATAAACAATACCCTAAAATGAATCCTAAAACTTACACGAACCCTAACCCGATAACTAACCCTAAATCTAACCCGAACACTAACCCTAAAACTAAAACTAAACCTAACACTAAACCTAACACTGAAACTAAACCTAACCGTAACCCTAAACCTATCCCTTAGCCAAACCTTTAATTTAAACCTAAAACTAACCCTATCCATAACCCTATTTCTAACACTAATCATAACCCTAATCCTAACCCTAACACTAACCCCAAACCTATAACTAATCCTAAACCTATCACTAACCCTAATTCTAACCCTAACCCAAACACTAAACCTAAACCTCAACCCAACATAAACCATAAACCTAACCATAACCCTAACCCTAACACTAACCCCAACCCTAACCCAAATCCTAACACTTAAACTAACCCTAACCCTAACCCAATCCCTAACCCTGATCCTCACCCTACTTCTAAAACTAACCCTAAACCTAACCCTGATCTGTTTTCAAAGAATAACCCTACAACTTACCTAAGACTAATCCTAAACCTAATCCTAATGCTATCATTAAGCCTAACCATGACCCTAACCCTAAACCTAAAAGTAACCCTAACTTTAACACTAATCCTAACCCTAACCTTAACCCTAACCCTAACTCTAACCCTAATCCAATCATAACACTAACCCTAAATCTAATCAAAACCCTAAACCTAACCCTCAACCTAATATGAACCATAACTCTAACCCTAACATTAACCCTAACACTAACACGAACCTTAACCCTAATCCTAACTATTAAACTAATCCTTAACCTAACCCAATCCCTAACCTTGATCCTCACTCTAATTCTAAATTTAATCGTAAACCTTACCCTAACCTGATCCCTAACCCTGATCTTCACACTAATTCTAAAACTAACCCTAAACCTAACTGTAACCCATACCCTAACAGTAACCCTAACTCTTAAATAATACTAAACCTAAACCTAACCTTAACCCTATCACTAACTCTAACCGTAGCACTAACCCTAAACCTAACACTAAACCTAACTTTAACACTAGATCTAACCGTAACCCTAACATTAAAACTAACACTAAACCTAATCCTAACCCTAAACTTAACACTTACCCTAACTCTACCCATAACCCTAACACTAACACTAACCCCACTAACTCTAACCCTAACTCTAACTATAATCAAATTGAAACCCTAAATCTAACCCTAACAAAAATCCTATCCCTAACCCTAACCCTAACAAAAACCCTAACCCGAACCCTAACCCTAACCCAATCCCTAATCCGAACACTAACCCAAACCCTTACCCTAACATTAATCCTAACCATAACCTTAAACCTAACACTAACCCTAACCCTAACCCTAACCCTAACACTATCACTAACACTAAACCTATCCCAAATCCTAAACCTAACAGTAACACTAATCCTAACCATAACTCTAACACTAATCCTAAACCTAAACATAACACAAAACCTAATCCTAACACTAACCCTAACCCTAAACCTAACCCTAAGTGTAACACTAAACCTACCCTAAACATAACCCTAACACTAATACTAATTCTAAATTTTACCCTAAAATGAATCTAAACACTAACACGAACCTATGCCTAGCATTAACCCTAATTCTAACCCTAAACTCTAACACCAAAACTAAACTTAACCCTTACCCTAACACAAACCCTAAGTATAAACCTAATTCTAACACTAACACTAACCCTAACACTAAACCTAACCCTATCACTCACCCTAATACTAAACCTAAACCTCACACTAACACTAACAATAACCCTAAACCTATCCCTAATCCTAACCATAAATTTAACCCTAACCCTAACACAAACCTAACCCTAACCTTACACATATACCTAACTGCAACCCTATCCCTATCCCTAACTTTTACACTAAACCTAATCCTAAACCTAAATTTAACTCTAACACTAACCCTAACTCTAAGCCTAACCCTAAACCTCACCCTAACCCTAACCCTAACCCTAACCCTAACTCTATCACAAACCCTAAACCGAACTCTAACCCTAAGCAAAACACTAATCATAACCCGAACCATAACACTTACCTTAACAGTAACCCTAACATTAACCGAATATTTACACCTAACTCTAACAATAAACCTAGCCCTAACCCTAACAGGAACCCTAACTCGAACCTTAACATTAACCATCACTAAAACCCACACTCTAAACCAAATCCTAACACAAACTCTAACTCAAAACTTAACACAAACCCTAACCCAAGCCACAATCCTAACCCTAACCCTTACCTAAACCTAACCCTAAACCATACCCTAGCATTGTCCCTAAACCTAACACTAAACCTAACCCTAACCCTAACCCTAACCATAACCATAACCATAACCATAACCATAACCATAACATTAATCCTAAATCTAATTCTAACCCTAACAGTAACTCTATTCCTAACCCTAACCGTAAAAATGACACTAATCTTAACCCTAATCCTAAACCTAATACTAACCAAAATTCTAAGCCTAACCCTAACCGTAACACATACACTAACCCTAACCCTAACCGTATCACTAACCCTAAACCTATCCCAAACCCTAACACTATATCTAACCCTATCCATAACTCTAAACCTAACACTAACAGTAACCCTAACACTAACCCTAACCCTAAACCTAACATGAACACTAACCCTAACCATAACACTAAACCTAGCCCTAACTCTAGCCATAAATGCAACATTAACTCTATACCTAACCCTAACCAAAACACTAAAACTAACCCTAACCATAACCCTACAACGAACCTTAACCCTAATACAAACCTAAACCTAACACTAACCCTAACCCTAACTCTATCCTTAACCCTATTCTTATCCCTAACACTTACACTAAACCTAACCATACTCCTAACACTAACCCTAACCATAAACCTAATGTTAATCCTAACACTAACCCTAACCTAACCCTAACCCTATCACTAACCCTAATTCTAACCCTAAAACTAACACTAATCCTAACCACACCCCAAAACCTTACCCTAATCTTAACCATAACCATAAACCTAACCCTAACACAAACCCTAAAACTAACCCTAGCACTAATCGAAACCTAACCCTAATATTAACACTAAAGCAATCTCCAAACCTAAACCTAACGCTAACTGTAACCCTGACCCTAACACTAATCCTAAACCTAACACTAACTTTAACTCTAACACTAACCCTAACCCTAAAAGTAACCCTAACCCTAACCCTAAATCTAACACTAACCCTAACACTAACCCTAAACCTAACCCTAACCCTAACACTAACTATAACCATAAACCTTACACAAAACCTAAACCCAACTGTAATCCTAAGCGAATCACTAATTCTAACCATAACCATAACCATAACCATAACCATAACCATAACCATAACACTACCTGTAACCCTAAGAAAAAATTTACACCTAACATTATACCTAGCCCTAACCCTAACACAAACCCTAACCATAATCCTAACGGTAACCTTAACCCAAATAAACACCCTAACCCTAAACCTAATGCAAACACTAACCCTATTCATAACCGTAACACAAACCTAACCCAAACTATAACCCTAATCCTAACCTAACCCTAACACTAACACTTAACTAACTCTAACCCTAACCCTAAAACTAACCCTATCACTAAACCTAACCCTAATCTTAACACTAACTCTAAACCTAAACCCAGCCCTAACCCTAACCGTAACACTACTATTAACCCTAAGCCAAACACTAACTCTACCTCTAACCACAATCTTAATTGTAACCCTAGCCTTATCCCCAACCCTAAACCTAACACAAACCCTAACTCTAAAACTAACACTAAACCTAACACTAATGCTAAATCTAACTATAACCCTACCTCTAAATTTAACCCTAACCTTAAACTGAAACCTAATTCTAACGCTATCCCTAACTCAAACACTAAAAATAACCATAATACGAACCCTAATAATAACCCTAAACCTAACACTAAACTTAAACCTATCCATAAACCTAATCTTAACAGTAACTCTTACCCTTACCCAAACCCTAACCCTAACTTTAACTCTAACACTAACCCTAAACCTAACACTAACCCTAAATCTAACCCTAACTTGAACCCAAGACCTAACCCCAAACCTAACTTAACACTAACACTAACCCTAAACATAATTATAAACCTAAACCAAACACTAATGTTAACCCTATCCTTAAGCCTAACACTAATCCTAACCCCAACCCTAAACCTAACCTAATTGTAACTGTAATGTTAACCTTAACCCAAATAGTAATTGTAACTGTAACCCTAATCTTAACCCTAACCTTAACCCTAATACAAACCCTAACACATCCTAACACTAACCCTAACCCTAACCCTAAACCTCACCCTAACCCTAACAAAACACTAACTCTTTTCATAACCCTAATGCTAGCTCTAAACCTTAACCTAACCCTAACCCTAGCACTAACACTAATTCTAACACTAACCGTAATGCTAACCCTAACCCTTACCCAACACTAACCCAAATGCAATAACTAACACCAACACTAACCCTAAACCTAACCAAAATCCTAATACTAACTCTAACACTAAACCCAACGCTTACCGAAACCCTAACACTAACGCTGACCCTAACCCTAATAGGACCTCTCACCCTAACCTCAACACTAACCCTAACCACAATAGTAAACCTAACTTTATACTAACCCTAACCCTAACACTAATCCTAGCAATAAACCTAATAAAAATGCTAATACTAACCTCAACACTATCCAAAACAAAAACCCTAACCCTAACACTAACACTAACACTCAACCTAATGCTTACCCTAAACTAACACTAAACCTAATCCTAACCCTTCCCTAACACTAACCCTAACACTAAACCTAAGCAAAATACTAATACCAACCCTAACACTAACTCTAAATATAACTCTAACCCTAAATCTAACCCTAACCCTAACACTAACCCTAACCCTAAACATAATAGGAACCCTCACCCTTACCATATCACTAACCCTAACCCTAACTCTAACCCTTAACCTAAATCTAAACCTAAAACAAACTTTAAAACTAACCCTAACCCTAACCCTCAACCTAACCCTAAGCCTAACCCTAACTGATCACTAACACTAACACTAAATGTAACCCTAACCCTAAATCTAAACCTAACCATAAACCTAATCCTAACATTCACACTAATCTAACCATAACATGACCCCTAAGCCTAACTCTAACCATATTTCTAACCCAACCCTAAACCTAATAGTAAAACTAACCCTTACAGTAACCCTAGCCCCAAAACTAACCAAACCTTTAACCTAACCCTAACCCTAATTCTAACCTAACCTTAACAGTAACACTAACCCTAAACCTAACAATAACCTTAACCCTATCTCTAACTCTAACCCAAACAGTAATCCTAACCCTAACCCTTATTCTAACAAGAACCCTAACCCCTACCCTAACTGTAACACTAACCCTAACCATAACCATAACCCTAACCCAATCCCTAACCTGAAATCAAACCCTAATCCACACAATAAAGCTAAACCAAATCTAACACTAACACTAACCCTTACGTAACTTTAACCCTAACCCTAACACTAACTTTCAAACTAACCCTAACCCTAACCCCAACACTAACCCTATAACAAAATGTAACCATAACCCTAATGCTAAACTTAATATTAACCCTAACCATAACCCTAATAGTAACCCTAACACTAACTCTAATTTTACTCTTAACCCTAAAACTAATATTACACTTACCCTAACCCTAACTCTAAACCTAATCCAACCATAACCCTAATTCTAACCCAAACAAAAACCCTAACCCTAATCCTAACCCTTAACCTTACCTAATCCTAACTCAAACCATAATCCTAAATCAAACCCTATACCTAACCCTATCCCTAATCCAAACACTAAGTCTAAACCTAACTCTAACCCTAACACTTACCCTTAGACTTACGCTAACGTTATCCCTAAACCTAACAGTAACCTAACTCTAATTTTAAACAGAACCCTAACACTAACCATAACCCTATTCCTAAATATAACACTAATCCTACAATTAACCCTAATCCTAACACTATCCCTAACCTGATCCCTAATCCTAACACTAACACTAATCCTAACCCTAACCCTAACCCTAACCCTAACACTTACTTTAACACTAACACTAACACTAACCCTTATACGACACCTAACCTTAACCATAACACTATACCTAAACCTAACCCTAATCCTAACACTAACACTAACCCCAAACCTAAACCTAAATCTAACACTAACACTAACCCTAAACTTAAACCTAACACTTATCCTAACCCTAACCCTAACACTAACACTAACTCTAACCCTTTCCTTACAATAAAGCCTAACTTTAACATGAACCCTAACCCTAATACTAAAGATAACCCTAACCTTAACCCTAACCCTAATAATATCCTAAACCTAAACCTTAACCTAATAAAAACCCTAACCCTAAACCTAACCCTAAGCCTAAACCTATCACTTACACTAACCCTTACACTAAAACTAGTCTTAAACCTCACCATAAACTTAACCTTAAACCTAACACTTTCTCTACACCTAGCCCTAACACTAACCCTAAATCTAACTCTAACACTAACCCAAACGATAATTCTAACCCTAAACCTAACCCTAAATGTAACAGTAACCCTAATCCTAACCATAAACCTACATGTAACCCTAACACCAACCCTAACCCTAATTCTAACACGAACCCTAAACCTAATCATAACCATAACCATAACATGAACCCACACCCTATCCTAACCCTAAGACAAACCCTTAACTTTATGCTAACCCTAACACAAACCCTAACCAAACCATAACCCTAACCCTAACCTAACCCTAACCCCTACCAGAACCTAATCCTAAACCTAACCCTAACCCTTACTCTAACCCTAACCCTAAGCATAACACTAACACTATCACTAACCCTAAACACAATCATAACCCTATAACTAACTTTAACCCTAAACCTAAACCTAACACTAACCCTAACCCTAACCAAAATCCTAACCCTAAACCTAACCCTAATTCTAAATTTAACCTTAACCCTAACCCTAATGATAAACTTAAACTTAACCCTAACACAAACCCTAACCCTAACTGATCCCTAACCTAACACTAACCCTAAAGCCAACTGTATCCCTAACTCTAAAACTAACCTTAACCCTGACCTGAACCCTAAGCCTAAACCTAACCATATCACAAACACTAACCCTAAACCTAACACTAACCCTAACTCTAACCCTAATACTAATCTTAACCCTAACCATTACCCTAATCGTAACTGTAACATTAACCCTAACCCAAACCCTAACCCTAAAAGAAATCCTAACACTAAATCTAACACTAACCCTAATGCTAACAATAACCCTAACCCTAACATTAACCCAAATCCTAACCCTTTCCCTAATCATAACAGTAACCCTAAATGTAAACCTAGCCCTGACTCTAACCTTAACCCTTGCCCTAGACCTAACCCTAGGTCAAACCCTAATACTTACCCTAAACCTAACCCTGACACTAACCCTAGGCCTAACCGTAACCCTAGCCATATAATTATCCTTAACCCTAGCCCTAACCTTAGATCTAATCCTATGCATTACCCTAAGGATAAGTCTAAACCAAATGCTAAGCCTAGGACTAACACTAACCCCATCACTAACAATAACCATATCCATTACTCTAAACCTAACATGATTTCTATACCTAACCCTATCCATTACCCTAATCTTAAACCAAACCCTAATGCTAATACAAGTGTTTATCCTAAACCTTAACCTAAACCAAACCATAACTGGACCTTGACCCTAATAAAACACCTAGCTCCAAACCTGACCCTTACCCTAAACTTAAACCTTACACTAGACCTAGCCATAACCTAACCATAAAACTACCAGTTACTTTGAACCTAGACCAGATATTAGCCCTATCTCTAATCTTAGCCCTAGCCCTAACACATAACCCCATCCTTGCACTAAACCAAGCCTTAACTCTAACCCAAACCCTAACCCTAGCTCTAATCTTATTTATTACTCTAACCATAACCCGAACCAAATTCTAACCCTAGGCCTAACACTAACAATAGCCATAACCTAACAATAACCCTAGCCCTAACTGAGACTCTAATCCTATCCATTTCCCTAATCATAACCCTAGCTGAATTCTATCCCTAAGCCTATCCTTAACACTTTATCCCTAACACTAAGGCTTTCCATTACCCTAAACCTAAACTGAACCCTAAACCTAACCATATCTATTACCCTAATCCTAACACAAATCCTAATGCTGATTTGAGCCCTAACCCTAAACCTTAACCTAACACATACCCTAACCCTAGTTCCGACCGTAATAATATGCTAGGTGTAAAGCTGACCCTAAAACTCAACCTAATCCTTACAATAGATCTGGCTATAATCCTAACCCTAAAACTATCTCTAACTATAACTCTAGACCTGACATTAGCCCTTGTCCTAATCCTAATCCTAATGCTAAGACAAACCTAGCCCTAAATTTAGCACTAAGCCTACCCTTAATCCTAACCATAACTATAACCCTATCCCTATCCCTAATTTTATCCCTTGACCTATCCCAAAACGTAGCTGTAACATCATACCATACTCTAACCCTAGCACTAAATCTAGGCCTAAACCTAGCACTAATCCTAGCCCTAATTTAGTCCTAAACCTAACCCTATCTCTAGCCCTAAGACTAACTCTAACTCTCACCATAGCCCTATCCCTAGTTCTAAACATATTCCTTACCATAACCCAAACTCTACCCCTATCCCTAGCCCCAACCTTAGCCCTAACTTTTTCCCTAGCCCTAAACGTGGATCTAACCCTAACCTTAAGTCTAAAGCTCAACCTAACACTAGCCCTGACTCTAATGCTAATTGACAAACTAACCCTAACCCTACCCTAGCCCTAAAACAAAACTGAGCCATAACTCTAAACCTAACCCTTAACCTATACCAAATGCTAACCCTAAACCTAGCCCTAAACCTTACCGTAATTTGAGTGCTAAACATAACCCTAGAAGTAACTCTGACCCTGACTCGGATCCTAACACCTAACCTAGCTCTATACATTGTCCCAACACTAAAGCTAGAACTAGCCCTAATCAGAAACCAAGTTTTTTCATTAGCCATAGTCCTAAAGCTAACAAAAATCCTAGCACCAACTTAAGCTCTAAACCTAGGTTTAACCCTAAGACCAAACTTAACATTAATCCTAGCCCTACACCTAACCCTAACCCTTATCCTACCTCTAAACCCATCCCATTCCCTAAGCCAAACCCTCGCCCTAATGTTACCTAGTCCTAACCCTAATCCTTAGCCTACCCCAATCCCCATCTCTATTACTAGTCCTAACCCTAGCCCTCATTCTAGCTGTAACTCTAACCCAAACTCTAACCCTCATTCCAACTCTAACACTAAACCTAGAACTAAACCTCACACTAACCCTAAACTGGACTCTACTCCTAACCCTACCAGTAAACAAACCTAACAGTAACACTACCACTAGACCAAACTCAATCTAAATATAGTCATAAATCTAGCCCTAACCCTAAAAAAATACCTTGCACTAGCCCTAAAAATAACCCTTAACCTAACCCAAAGACAAACCCTAGCCCTAGACCCAACACTAGTCCTAATTCTGGCCCTAACTCTAAACCTAACCGTAACCCTAACCCAAACTGATAGCACTAATGCTAGCCCTAAATACCACACAAACCTAGCCTTATCCTAGCTCTAAACCTAGCTGTAATCATAAGCCTAACTGCAACCCTAGCCTTGACTCTAACCCTAAGCATTGCCGTAGCCCTCACCCTAACTCATACTCGAACACGTACCCTAAACCCAACCCTGACACTAACCCTAGGCCTAAACCTAACCCTAGGCCTAAACGTAACCTTAACTCCAGCACTAACCTTAGCTCTAACCTTATCCATTAACCTAAAAATAAGCCTAACTCAAATGCTAACCCTAGGTGTAATGCTAACTCTATTGCTAACACTAACACTATCCATTACTCTAACACTATCCATTACTCTAAACTTAACCTGAACCCTAAACCTAACCCTATTACCCTAATTCTAACCCTAACCCTACTGCTAATTCAACTCTTAACTCTACACCTTAAACTCGACCAAACCCTACCCAGACCCGACCCTTATAATACACCTAGCTCTAAACCTGACCCTTACTTTAAGCATAATCCTTACACTAGACCTAGCCATAACCTAATGCTAAAACTATCCCTAACAATAACCCTGGAAAGTAGCCCTAGCCCTAATGCTAGCCCTAGCCCTAAAACAAACCCTCAAACCTAGACCTAAAGCTAGCCTTAATAATAACCCAAACCCTAACCTAGCACTAACTCTAATTCTAACTCTCGCCCTATCCCTAAACCTAGCTATAACCCTATCCCTTTACCTAAACCTCACCCTATCCCTAATACTAACACTAACCCTAAACCTATCCCTAACCCTAGCACTAATCCTATCCCTAATTTAGTCCTAACCTTAAACGCACCCCTAATCCTAGCTCTAAGACTAACTCTAACTCTCGCCCTAGCCCTATTACTAGTCCTAATCCTATCTGTTATCATAACCCTAACACTAGCCCTAACTTTAGCACTGACCATAGCCCTAGGCCTAAACCTAGATCTAACCATAACAATTAATATAAGATTAAACCTCACTTTACTACTAGCCCTAACACTATTGCTAATCCCAAAACTACTCCTTACCCTAGCCCTAGCTCTAAAACAAAACTGAGCCATAGCCCCAATCCTAACCCTACTAAACGCAACCCTAGACCTAACATTAGTGCTATCCCTAATTCTTACCATAACCCTAACAAAAATCCTTACCCTACATCAAGCCTTAACCCTCTCCCTAATTCGAATCCTATCCCTAATCCTAAAAGTAACCCTGATCTTGACTCTGACCCTAACACTAACCCTATCTCTAATCATCCCCCTAAACCTAAACCTAATATAAACACTAGACCTAGTCCTAATGTTAACCTTTATATTAGCCCTAATCATAACCCCAGTTCTTACATTAGCAGGAGTCCTACACTAGCCCTAACCTTACTCATAAGCTAGCCCTAATGCGGGCGTTAACCCTAGTTTTAACCGTAGCCCTAGCCCTATCCTTAGCCCTAAAACTTAACCTAAACCTAACCCTAAACCTAACCTTGTCCTAACCCAAAACCTAAACCGAACCATAGCCCTATCCCTAACCATAACATTAGCCCTAAACCAAGATATAATTTTATCCATTACCCTAACAATAACTCTAAGCAAATTCTAACCCTAGGCCTAACCCTAATCATAGCCCTAACATAACCATAACCCTAGTTCTAAATGTGGCTCTAATCCTATCCATTACCTGAACCACATCATTAACCAAATTTTATCCCTAGGCCTAACTCTAACCCTATGCCTTACCCTAACCCTGTACATTATACTAAACCTAATCTGAACCTGAAACTTAATCAAATCCATTACCCTAACCCTAATGCTAATTTTAGCCCTAACCCTAAACCTTAACCTAACCCATACCATAACCTTTATTCTGACCTGAATACTACCCCTAGCTGTAAACCTGACCCTAACCCTCAACGTAACACTTACAATAGACCTGGCCATAAACTTAAACCTAAAATTATTCTGAACCATAATCCTAGAACTGACATTAGCCCTAAATTGATTCTACTCCTAACCCTAGCCCAAACCCTCCCCCTAATCCTAGCCCTAAGCCTAGCCTTAATTCTAATCCTAACCTTAACCGGAGCCCTAACCCTAATTTTATCCCATGACCTAGCCCAAAATGTAGCTGTAACATCATACCTTACCCTAACCCTAACGCTAATCCTAACCCTAGCCCTATCTCTAGGCCAAAACCTAACACTATCTTTAGGGCTAAACCTAGCCCTGAATTAATCCTAATCCTAAACATAATCCTATCCCTAGCCCTAAGTGTAACTCTAAATCTCTCCCTAGACCTATCCCTAGTTTAAAACCTATCTCTTACCATAACCCAAACCCTAGCCCTATCCCTAGCCCCAATCCTCACTCTAACCATCACTGTAGTCCTAAACCGGTTGAAAACCCTAATCTTAAATCAAAACCTCACCCTAACAATAGCCCTAAACCTAATGATAATTGGGAAACTGGCTCTAACCCTACCCTAACCCTAAAACAAAACTGAGCCATAATCCTAACCCTAACCCTTAATCTAAACCAACACTAACCTTACACCTATCCCTAAACATAGCCCTAATTTGAGTCATAACCCTAACCATAGAAATAACCCTGACCCTGAGTCAGACCCTAATAGTAACCATAGCTCTAAACATTGCCCTAATGCTAAACCTAAAACTAGCCCTAATCAGAAAACTAGTTCTTGCATTAGCTATAACCCTAACTCTAACACAAATCCTAGCCTAATCCAAGTCCTGACTGTAACCCTAACCCTAACCGTACCTCTAATCCTATCACCTACCCTAAGCCAAACCCTCTCCCTAATACTACTCTAGTCCTAACCTTAATCCTTAGCCTACCCCAAACCCTAACTCTATTACTAGTCCTAAACCTAGCCCTTATTCTAGCTTTAACTGTAATCCAAACCCTAACCCTTATTCTGATTCTAACACTAATCCTAGATCTAAACCTGACCCTAACTCTAAACCGAAACCTAACACTACCCTTACTGGTAAACCTATACTTAAACCTAACAGTACCACTAGCACTAGACCAAACCTAATCCTAAATAGAGTCATAAATATAGCCTTAGCCTTAAAAAAACCTAGCACTAGCCCTAACAATAACCCTTAACCTAATATAAAGACTAAACCTATCACTAGACCAAATGCTAGTCCTAATTGTGGCCCTAAGCATACAACTAACCCTAACCCAACAATGACCCTTAACCTAATAGAAACCCTAGCTCTAAACTTTATCCTAAACCAAAACCTAACCCTAACACTAAACTTATGCATAACTCTGACCCTAACACTAGCCAAAACAATATCCCTAGCTCTTACTTAATCATAGCCCTAATGTTAGGCCTAAACATCACGCAAAACCTAGCCCTTATCCTAGCTCTAAACCTAACTCTAACCATAACTTTAGAAGTAACTCTAATGCTAACTCTTGCCCTAGCCCTAACCCTAGCTCAAACTCTAATCCTCAGTCTAAACATAACCCTAACCCTAAACATAACCCTAGCCCTGACTCAAACCCTAACACTTGCCCTAGCCCTAAACTTAGCTCAAATGACTACACTTAACCTAAACCTAACCTTAACATTAACCCTAGGCTTAACCCTAACCCTAACCCTAATCCTAACCTTAACCTTAGTGCTAATCTTAGCTCTAAAGCTATCCATTATCCTAAATATAAGCCTAACCCAAATGCTATCCCTAGGCATAACGATAACCCTATCGCTAACACTAACCATATTTATTACTCTAAACCTAATTGGAACCATAAAACTAATTCTTTCCATTACCCTAAACCTAACCCTAACCCGCTGCTAATTCAAGCATTAACCGTAAATCTTAACCTAAACCAAACCTTATCCGGACCCTGACCTAATAATACACCAAGTTCTAAACCTGACCCCTACCCTGAACCTAACACTTATAAAAGACATAGCTATAACTTAACTCTAAAACTAATACTATCCATAAACCTAAACCTGACATTAGCCCTAGCCCTAATCCTAGCCCTAGCCCTAAAACAAACCCTCAACTTAACGCTAAACCTAGCCTTAATTCTGACCCATACCAGAACCTTATCATTAACCCTAATTCTAACCTTCAGCATAGCCCTAAAGCTAGCTATAACCCTATCACTTTCCCTAAATGTAATCATAGCTCTAACACTAACTGTAATCTTAACACTAACCCTAGCACTAATCCTAGACTTAATTTATCCCTAACCCTAAACCTACCCCGAACTCTAGCCCAAAGACTAATTCAAACTCTTGCTATAGCCCTATTTCTAGTTCTAACCCTATCCGTTACCATAACCCTAATACTAGCCCTAACCTTCGCCCTAACCCTAGCCATAGCCCTAAACCTAGATCTAACCATAACAATAAATCTAAGCCTAAACTTGACTCTACCATTAGCCCTAACACTATCACTAGTCATAAAACTAGCCCTAACCACAATCCTAGTTCTAAAACAAAACTGAACCATGGGCCTATCCCTAACTCTAGCATAACCTTAACCCTAGATCTGACATTAGCCCTATCCCTATCTCTAATCCTAGTTCTAAGCCTAGACTTAATCCTAAACTTAATTTTAACCCTAGCCCTAACCCTAAATTTATTCCTTATCCTTGCACTAAACATAGATGTAACATCATACCTTACACTAACCCTAATGCTAACCTTAAACAAATCCCTAAACCTAGGCCTAAATCTAACACAAAGCCTACACCAAACCCAATCTCTATAACTAGTCCTAAACCTAGCCCTAATTATAGCTCTAATCCTAATTCTAATCATGTCCCTTATTCTGAACCTAACACTAACCCTAGGTCTAAACCTGAAACTAACACTAAAGCTAACCCTAACTCTACCCCTACTGGTAAACCTATACCAAAACCTAAGAGGAACACTAGCACTAGACCAAACCTAATCCTAAATAGAGTTATAAATCTAGCCTTAGCCCTAAATAAAAGCCTAGCACTAGCCCTAACAATAACCGTTAACATAACGTAAAGACTAACTGTATTTCTAGACCCAACACTAGTCCTAAATCTGGCCTTTACCCTAAACCTAACCCTAACCTGAACAATGACCATTACCCTAAAACAAACCCTAGCTCTAAATCTTATCATAACCCCAAATCCAACAATAACACTGGACTTATCCATAACCCTTACCATAAAACTAGCCATAACCATATCCTTAGCTCTTACATTACCGATAGCCCTAATGATAGCCATAAACCTCACATAAAACATTGCCCTTATCCTAGCCCTAAACCTAACATAAAGACTAACTCTATTTTTACCCTAAATATAAGCCTAGACCTAACCCTAAATCTAACCCTTGTCCTAACCTAATTCTACCTCAAACTCTAATTTTAATCTAAACATAACCCTAACCCTAATCCTAACATTAGCCCCACTCTAACCCTAACCCTCACGCTAGGCCTGATCCTAGCTCAAACGCTAACACTTACCCCAAAACTAACCCTGACACTAACCCTAGACCTAACCCTAACCCTAGTACAAATTCTAGCTTTAACTCTAGCCCTAACCTTAGCTCTAACCCTATCCATTACCCTAAAGATAAGCCTAACCCAAATGCTAACCCTAGGCCTAACACTAACACTATTGCTAAAACTAACCCTATTCATTAAACTAAACCTAACCTGAAACCTAAACATAACCCTATCAATTACCCTAACACAGACCCTAACCTTATCCCTGATGCTAATTCAAGCCTTAACCCTAAATCTTAACCAAAACCAAACCCTACTCGAACCCTGACCCTAATAATACACCTAGCTTTAAACCTTACCCTTAACCTAAACTTAATCCTTACACTAGACCTAGCCATAAACTAAACCTAAAACTAACCATAACCATAAACCCAGACCTGACATTAGCCCCAGTCCTAATCCTAGCCCTAACCCTAACACAAACAGTAGTCCTCATCTTAGGCCTATAAGTAGCCTTAATCCTAACCCAAACCCTAACTCTAGACCTATCTCTAATTTTAACCCTCACTCTAGACCTGAACTTAGGTATAACCCCATAATTTCCCCTAACCCTATCACTAACCCTAACACTAACACTATCCATATCTCTAGCCCTAACCATAGGCATAACCCTAACACTAACCCTAGCACTAATCTTAGCCCTAATTTAGCCCTAACCATAACTCTACCCCTAACCTTGTTCTAAGACTAACTCTAACACTCCCCCAGCCCTATTTCTAGATCTAACCCTATCCATCACAATAAACCTAACACAAGCCCTAACCTAAGCACTAAACCTAGCCCTAGACCCTACCCTAGAGATAACCAAAGCTCTACATTTGACCCTTACCCTAAGCCTAATCCTCAACCTACCACTAGACCTAACACTATCACTATTCCGAAAACCAGCTGTAAACTTAGCCTTATCCCTTAAACAAAACCCAGACATTGTCCTAACCCTAAATGTTAACCTAAACCAATCCCTAAAACTTAAACTAGCCATAAACTTCTAGCAATAATTCATTTCCTAGTCATGAAATTAACCCTGACTCTGACTTATATTCTAACACTAACCTTAGTTCTAAACATCACACTAACCCTAAAGATAGCGCTAACACTAGATCTAGAGCAAATACTAACTCTAATCATAACCTTAGTTCTTATATTAGCCATAGCCCTAACCCTATCCCTAAAGTTAACAGAAAAACTTGCCTAATCTGAGCCATAACCCTAGAAGTAAACCTAAACCTAATCCTAATGCTAGCCTTAGCCCTAACCCTAACCCTAAACCTAGCCCTATCCATAGCTCTAACTCTATCAATTACCCTAATCAAAACCCTATCCATAATGATAACTTAGTCCTAATTCTGATCCATAGCCTAAATCAAACCCTAATCCTATTACTAGTCCTAACTCTAGGCCTCGTTCTAACTCTAACCCTAATTCAAATCCTTACCCTAACACAAACCCTCAGTCTAAATCTGACCCTCACCCTAAACAAAACCCTAAAACTAGCCCTACCAGTAAATTTATACCTAAACCTAACCTTAACACTAGCCCTAGACCTAAGCCTAATCCTAAATATAGCCATAACTCAGGACCAAAACCTAAAAAGAACCCTGAGCCCTAGCCTTAACATAATACTTAAACCTAAAGCTAACACTAACCCTATCCTTAGACCTAACTCTACTCCTAATTCTGGATTTTACCTTAAACCTTACTCGAACCTGAACACTGACCCTAACACTAACAATAAACCTAGCTCTAAACCTGAAGCTAACCCAAAACCTTAACCCTTAACCTAACACTAGAAATAGAAATAACTCTAACCCTAAAACTAGCTCTATTCAGAACCCTAGATCTTTCATTACACATAGCCTTAACCCTGGGCCTAAACCTAACACAAAACCTAGCCCTAATCTGAGGCCTAAACCTACCCTAAGCATAAACATGATTCTAAATGTAGCCCTAAACCTAACCCTCGCCTAACACATAACCCTAGCTCAAAGCCCACCCTTTAGCCTGAACATAACCCTAGCCCTATTTCTAAAAAAAAAAAAACTAACTTTATCCCAAATCCTAGTCTTAAATCTAGTAGTAACATTAGCTCTAACCCTAACATTACCATAACCCTAACCCTAATAATAACCCTAGCCCTAAACCCAACCCTATCCCTAACCTTAATCATAAACCTAACCCTCAACCTAATCCTAAACCTAAAGCTTGCCATAAACTTAACCCTAAACCTTACCATGAATAAAAACTAAACCTATCCCTGAACCTATATTTAACCATTACCTAAACTTAAACCTAAAACTAATCTTACATCTAATCCAATACATTAAAACTAACCCTAACACTAATGAAAACCCTAGCCCTAAACCCAAACTTAACCCTAACCATAACCATAACCCTAACCCAGAACTAACACTAAATCTAACACTCCTGCTAGCCCTAACAATAGCTTAATCCCTAACCCTTTCCCTAACCCTAACACTAGCCCAATCCCTAACCATAACGCTAACTCTAGACCTAACCCTAACACTAAAACTAGCCCTTATCCTAGCTCTAATTTAGCCCTGTTTCTAACCCTAACCCAAACCCGAAAATTAAGACTAACTATAATTCTCAGACAAGACCTATCCTTACTTCTAACCCTATCTCTTACAGTAACCCTAACCCAAGTTCTAACCCTGGTTGTAACCTTTGCACTATCCTTAGCCCTAGTAGTAACTCTAGATCAAAACCTATCTCTAAAACTAACCATAACCCGATGCCTCAGCCTAACCCGGAAACTAGTTCTAACCCTAATGCTAATTCAAAAATAGCCCTAACCCTAGCCCTAGCCTTAAAACAAAACCGAGCCATACTGCTAACACTAAACCTTACACTAGACCAAAACCTAACCCTACACCAGACATAACCCTAGCCCTAATTTGAAACCTAACCCTAATCCTAAACATAACCATGATCCTGACTCAAATCCAAACACTAAACCTAGCTATAAACATCACCCTAACTTTAAATCTAACCCTAACCCTAGACCTAGCCCTAAACCTAACCCTAAAACTAACCCTAATTGAAACCGTAGTACTTACAATAGCCTTAACCATAACCCTAGCCCTAATCCTAATACAAAACTAGCCCTAATCCAAGCCTTAACAGGAGATTTAACTCTAAAACTAACCCTAACCCTAGTCCTAACCCTAGATTTAACTCTATTTCTTACCCTAAGCCAAACCCTCACCCTAATACTAACATTATTTGCACTAATCCTTAGCCTAACCAAAACCTAAATGTATAATTAGCCTAACCCTAGACTTCATTCTAGATCTAACCATAACCCAACACTAAACCTATCCCTTACAATTATTCTGATCCTAACACTAATCTTAGGCCTAAATCTAACCCTAACCCTAACCCTAACCCTAACCCTACACTAGTCTTACTGATAAACTTATACCTAAACCTAACCCTAACACTAGCCCTAGACCTAAACCTAATCCTAAATCTAGCCATAACTATAACTTTAGTCCTAAAGACAAACTAGACCTATCCTTAACAATAACCATTTACCTAACCCAAACACTAACCCTAATTCTAGACCTATCCCTAGTCCTAATTCTGTCTTTAACCATAACCATTACCCTACCCGAACACTGTTAGTGACACTAACACTAACCCTAGCTCTAAACGTCACTTTAACACTAAAACTAACCCTAAAACTACTCCTAGCCTTAGCATTAACCATAAAACTAGTCTTAATCATTACAATACTTCTGACATTAGTCATTGCTTTAACCAATCACAAAACCTAGCCCTAATCCAAGCCCTACATTAGTATTAACCCTAAAGATAACCCTAACAATAAACCTAGCCCTAACACAACCCTAAGCCTAAACCTAGACCAAATCCTAACCATAAACCTAGCCCTAACCCTAGGTCTAACCCTATTCATTACCCTAAGATAACTATAATCCTTATGCTAACTATAGGCGGAACCATAATCATAGCACTAACCTTAACCCTCTCCATTAACCTATACCTAACCTGAACCCTAAATCTAACTGTGTCATTACCCAATGCCTAAACATAAGACAAATTTGAGCCATAAAGCAAAACCTTAAGCTAACCCAAACCCTAACCTTGACTCTGACTCTAATAATACCCAGAGCTTTAAAACTGACCGTAACAAGAAAACTAAACTTTACCATAGGCCTAGCCATAAACCTAATGCTGAAACTATCCATAACCATACCCTAGACCTGTCATTAGCCCTAGCTCTAATCCTATCCCTAACCCTAATACAAAACTTATCCCACATTCTAGCCATGAACCTCGACTTTATCATAACCCTAACCCTAATGTTAACCTTAACCTTAATCCTAATTCTCACCCTAGTCCTAAAATTAGCTATATTCTAATCCCATACCCTAAACCTAACCCTAACCCTAAACTTAACACAAAACCTAGCCCTAACCCGAGGCCTTACGCTAACACTAACCCTAGCCCTAATCCAAGCCCTAATTTAGCCCTATCCCTAACCCTAATCCTAGCCCTAAGACTAACTCTAACTCTCACACTAGCCCTATACCTAGTTCTAACCCTATCCCTTACCATCATCATACACCTAGTTCTAAAAGTAGGCCTACCCTAGCACTATATAGAGGCCTATCTCTAAACCTAGATCTAAACCTAACTCTAAATTTAACCGTAATCATAAGATTAAATCTAACAATAACTCTACTAGTAACTCTAATCCTTAACCTAAGCCTAAATCTCACACTTACACTAGCCCAACCCTAAGACTAATCTTAAAACTAGACTTAACCCTACCCCTAGCCCTAAAACAAAACCGAGTCATAGCACTAACCTTAACCCTTAACCTAAACCAAACCCTAACCCTACACCTTGCCCTATCCCTATCCCTAATTATAGTCTAATCCTAACCCCAAACTAACCCTGACCCTGACTCTGACTCTAACACTAAACCTGGCTCTAAACATCATCATTACTGTAAACCTAACCTTAACATTAGACCTAGACCTAACTCTAACCCTGTAACTAGCTATAATCATAAACCTACATCATACATGAGCAGTAGCCTTAACCCTAGCCCTAAACTAACCCAAAACCTAGCCTCAATAGAGTCCTAAAGCTAGCTTTAACCCTATACTTATACCTAACACTAACTCAAACACTAGCCCTAATCCTATCATAACCATAGCCCTAACTTTAGGGCTAACCCTATCCATTACCCTACATACCAATAACCCTAAACCTTCTAATAACCCTAGGCCTAACCCTAACACTGTACATTACACTAAACAAAAACTAAACCCTAAACCTAATCCTGTCATTGCTCTAACGCTAAATTTAACATTAATTTGAGCCCAGAACCCTTAAATCAAACCCTACTACTTACCCTGATTCTAAAAATACTATTCCTAACCCTAAAACAAATTCTATTCCTCATTGTAGCCCTAAACATAGCCTTAATTATAACCCTAACCCTAACCCTAGTTCTAACCCTAATATTAACCTTTGCCCTTGCCCTAAAAATAGCTATAACCACATCCTTACCCTAAATTAAACACTAAATCTAACCTTAACCCTAATGGTAACCCTTGCCTTATTCTTAGCCCTAGCACTAACCCTAGATCAAAACCTAACTCTAAATCTAACACTAACTCGATGTCTAAGCCTATTCCTAAAAGTAGCTAACCATAGCCCTAAAATAACCCTAGCCACAATTTAGGCCTATCTCTACTCTTAACCCTAACCCTAGCCCTAAGACTCTCTCTAACTCTCACACTAGCACTATCACTTGCTCTGTTCTAGTCCCTTACCATAATGCTAACCTTAGCCTTAAACCTAGTGCTAACCCTTGCCCTATCCTTATCCCTAGCACTAACCTTAGGCAAAACATAACTCTAAATCTAGCCTTAACTCGAAGCCTAAGCCTAACCCTAACACTAGCCCAAACCAAAACACTAATTCTTTAAATGAGCTCTAACCCTAGCCCTAGCAATAAAACCAAACCAAGCCAGAGCTCTAACCCTAACCATTAACCTAAACCAAACCCTAATTATACAACTAGACCTAATGCTAGCTCTAATTCGAGTTGAAGCCAAACCCTAAAACTAACCCTGAACCTGACACTGACTCTACACTCTAGCTCTAAACATCACCCTAACCTTAAATTAAACCTAACACTAAACCTAACACTGAAATCCTAAAAATAGCCCTAAGTGTAAACCTAGTACTTACATTAGCTGTAACCCTAACACTCGTCCTAACATAACCCAAAACCTAGCCCTAACCTTACATTTAAAACTAACCTAACCCAAACACTAGCCCTAATTGTAACCATAACTTTAGCCTTAAATTGATCTCCAACTCTATCCATTAATATAACCATAACCCTAATCATAATGATAACCCTAAGCATAAACCTAACCCTATCCCAAATCCTAACCATTTCATTATTCTAAACCTAACCTGAATGCTAAATCTAACCCTATCATTACCCTAACCCTAATCCTAAAATTTATTCAAACCCAAACTTGAAACCTTAATGTATCCCAAACCCTAACCCAGATCTTGACCCTAATAATACCCCTAGCTCTAAACTTGACCATAACCCAACAACTAACCCTTAGCCCAGATGTAGCCATAAACATAACCCTAAAATTACCTTTAACCATAATTCTGAACCTGAAATTAGCCTTAGCCCTAATCCTATCCCTAACTCTAAAAACACACCTAGCCCTCATTCTAGCCCTAAAACTAGCCTTAATCGTACCCTTAACTCTAGCCCTACACCTAACACTAATTCTAACCCTCACCCTACCTCTAAATCCAGCTGTAACATCATCCCTTACCCTAAATTCAAACCTAAACCTAACCCTAACCCTAGGCTTAAACACAAAACCTAGCCCTAATCCTAACCCTATTTTAGCTCTATCTCCAACCCTATCTTAACCCTAGCCCTAAGACTAACTTTAACTCTTGCCCTAGCCCTAACCCTAACCCTAGTTCTATCACTATCTGCTACCCTAAACCTGACACTTGCCCTTACACTTGCCCTCAAGTTAGTCCCAGCCCTAACCCTAACTCTAAATCTAACCTTAAAACTAAGCCTAAGCCTAATACTAACACTTGCCCTAACCCTAATGATTATCATAAAAGTAGCCCTAACCCTAATCCTAGCAGCAAACCAAAACCGAACAATAGCCTTAACCCTAAACCTTAACTTAAATCAAACACTAACACTTCACCTAGAAATAAACCTAGCCCTAATTTGAGTCCCACGCCTCACCTTAAAACTAATCCTGACCCTGACTCATATCATAACACTCACCCTAGCTCTAAACACTGCCAAAACACAAACCGAACACTAATATTAACAATAGCCCTAATTCAACTCTTAACGCTAACCCTAAAACAAACCCTGATCCTTACTCCTATTCTAACAAGAACTGTAACTATAAATATCACCCTAACCTTAAACCTAACCCTAGCACTCAAACTACCCCTAACCCTAACCCTAAAACTAACTCTAATAGTAACACTAGTTCTTACATTAGCCGTTGCCCTAATTCTAGGCCTAAACCTAACACAAAACTAGCCCTAAACTGAGCCCTAAACCTAGCTTTAACTCTAACTCTAATCCTAACCATAGCCCTAACCCTAGATCTAAATGAATCCCTTACCCTCAGTGAAACCTTAAACCTAAGAGTAACCCTAGACCTATCCATAGTACTTAGACTAACCAAAACACTAACTCTATTAATAGTCCTAACCCTAGACTTCATTTTAGCTCTAACACTATCCAAACGCTAAAACTAACCCTGACCCCTATTCTGACCATAACACTAAACCTAGGTCTAAACCTATCCCAAATCCTAACACAAAATTTACCATAATCCTATTGCTAGACCTAACTCTGAACTTAACACTCAGTCTAGACATAATCATACCTCAGAACCTAACCCTTATGCTAAACATAACCCTAAACCTAATCCTAGTTCTAAAACTCACCTTAACCCTAACACTAGACTTATCCTAACTATAACCCTAGCCCTAACCTTAACTCTAACAGAATACATTACCCTAAAAATAACCCTTACCATAATGCTAACCCTAGGTTTAACCCTAACCCTATCACTTTCCTCAAACCTATCAATTACCCTAAAGCTACCCTGAACCCTAAACCTAACCCAATCATTACAGTAACCCTAAACCTAATAATAATTTGAGCCCTAACCTAACCTCAAACCTAAACCAAACCTTAACACTGACCGTGACCCTAATAATTCCCCTAGCTCTAAATGTTACTCTTACCCTACCTAACCCTTACACTAGACCTGGCCATAAACCTAACCCTAAAACTATTTCTAACCTTAACCCTAGACCTGATATTAACCATAGCCTTAATCCTAGCCCTAACCCTAACACAAACCCCAGCCTTTATTAAGCCCTGAACATAGCCTTAATTTTATTCCTAATCAAAACCCTAGGCCTAACCCATACACTAACCCTAGCCCTAATTTAGCACTATCCCTAACCCTAACCCTAAATGTAGCCCAAAGACTAACTCTAACTCTCACCATAACCCTAACACTATTTTTAACTCTAACCCTTACTAGAACACTAATCCTTGCCCTAACCCTTGGTGTAACCCTAGCCTTATTCATAGCCCTAGTCATAACCCTAGATCTAAACCTAACTCTAAATCTAACCTGAAACCTATGCCTAAACCTAAACCTAACACTAGCCCTAACGCTAATGCTAATCCTAAAACTAGCTCTAACCCTAACTCTAGCCCTAAAACCGAGTAATAGCCATAATCCTAACCCTTAACCTAAACCAAAAACTAACCCCACACCTAGCCCTAACCATATCCCTAATACTAGTACTAACCCTAACCCGAAAACTAACCCTGACCCTGACACTGACCCTAACACTAACCCTGGTTCTAAACATCATCATCACCATTAACCTCAACCTAACACTAGACATAGCCCTAACCCTAACCCTATGACTAGTGCTAATCATAACCCTATTTCATACATTAGCTGTAGCCTTAACCCTAGCCCTAACCTAACCCAAAACCTGGCATTAATCTGAGACCTAAAAATAGCTTTAACCCTAAACTTAAACCTAAGCTTAACCAAAAACTAGCCCTAATCCTATACATAACCCTAGCCCTAACCTTAGGTCTAAACCTATCCATTACCCTAACAATAACCCAAACCTTAAGCTAACTCTAGGCCTAACCCTAAACCTATCCATCACACTAAACCAAACCTTAACCCTAAAACTAACCCTGTCATTACCCTAAACCTAAACCCTAACCTAACCCAAACCCTAACCCTGAGTCTGACCCTAAAAATAACCCTAGATATAAACCTGAATCTTACCCTAAATCTAATCCTTAAACTGGACCAAGCCATAAACCTAACATTAAATCTAGCCCTTAATATAACCCTAGACCTGACATTAGCCCTAGCCGTAATACTATCCCTAACCATAACACAAACTCTAAACCTCATCCTAGCCATAAACCTAGCCTTAATCATAACCCTAACCCTAACCCTAGCCCTAACCCTAATTCTAACCCTTGCCGTAGCCCTGAAACTAGCCCAAACCACATCCCTTACCCTAAATATAACCCTAACTCTAACTCTAACCCTTGTTGTAACAATTGCCCTATCCTTAGCCTTAGCTTTAGCACTAGATTGAAAACTAACTTTAAATCTAACCCTAACTCGATGCCTAAGCCTAAAACTAGCCGTAACCCTGATGATAATTCTAAACCTAGCTCTAACCCTAGCCCTAACACTAACCCTAGCAGTAATTCAACCCTATCCCTAACCCTAACCCTAACCCTATCCCTAAGAATAACTCTAACTCTCACACTGGCCCTATCACTCATTATAATCCTTTCCCTTCCCATAAGCCTAACCCTACCCCAAATCCTAGTACTAACCCTTGCTCTATCTTTAGCCCTAGCACTAATCTTAGATAAAAAACTAACTGTAAATTTAACCCTAATACGAAGCCTAAGCCTAATTCTAAGACTAGCCCTAACCCTAACACTAATCCTAAAATTTGCCCTAACCTTAACCCTAGCCCTAAAATTAAACCGAGCCAAAGCTTTACTCTAACCTTTAACCTATATCAATCCCTAACCCTACACCTAGCCCTAACCCCAGCCTTAATTCGAGTTTTAAGCGAAACCCTAAAACTAACCCTGACCCTTACTCTGACCATAACACTAACCCGAGATCTAAACATCACCCTAACCCTAAACATAAACCTAACACTAAAGCTAGCCCTAGCCATAGTCCTAGTTCTATCCTTAGCATGAATCTTAATCCTAGATCTAAGTCTCAGTCTAAATCTAAACCTAACTCTAAATTTAACTGTAACAATAAACATAAACCAAACCCAGCACTACCCTAACCATAGCGCTAATCCTAAAATTGGCCCTATCCCTAGCCCTAGACATAAACCAAATCCAAGCCATTTAACCTAAATCAAACTCTAACCCTACAAGTAGCCTTAAATATAAGTCTAAAACTAACCCTGACCCTGACACTGACCCTAACACTAATCCTAGCTCTAAAAATCACCTTTACATTAAATTAACCCTAACACTATATCTAGCCTTAACCTAACCCTAAATCTAGCCTTCATCAAAACCCTAGTTCATACATTAGTCATTGTCCTAACCATAGACCTAACCCTAACACATATTTTATCCTTAATCTGAGCCCTATCCCTGGGTGTAACCCTAATACTAGCCCTAACCCTAATTCTAACACTAGCCCTAACCCTAACCTAACCCTATTCCTTACACTAAGCCAAACCCTAACCCAAAGGCTAACCCTAGTTCTAATCCTTAGCTTAACTTAAACTCTAACTATATTACTAGTCTTAACCCTAGCCCTCATTCTACCTCTAAACCTCATCCTGACCCTCATCTGATTGTAACAGTAACCCTAGGTCTAAACCTGACCCTAAACCTAAACCAAATCCTAACCCTAGCCCTAATGGTAAACCTATACCTATACCTAAGCCAAACACTATACTTACCCCCAAAGCTAATCCTAAATATAGCTATAACTCTAGCCCTAGACCTAAACAAAAACTTAGCACTAGCCCTACAATAACCCTTAACATAAACCGAACACTTACCCTACTCCTAGACCTAAACTTAGTGCTAATAGTTGTTCTAACCCTAACCATAACCCTATCCCCAAAACTGACCTGATTCTAACACTGAACCTAACTTTAAACCTGACATTAACCCAAAACCTAGACATAACACTAGACCTAGCCATAACCCTAACTCTAAAACTAGCTCTAAACATAACCCTAGTTCTTACATTATGCATTGTCCTAATCCTAACACAAAACCTAGCCCTAATACTAGTCCTACACTTAGCTCTAAGCATAACACTCAGCCTAACCCTAGCCCTAAACTTAGCCATAAATTAAGCCTTGCCTTAGACCTAGCCCCAGATCAAAGCCTAATCTTTACACTAAACATAACCCTAGCTCTATCCTAAACCCTAACCCTAACCATAACCCTAACCCTAATCCTAATATTAAACCTAGCCTGAACTTCAGCTCTAACCATATACAATTACCCTAACCCTAACCCTAATTAAAACTCTTCGCTAACACTGAAACTAACTCTAACCATAAATGTAAACCTAGAACTAAATCTAAACCTAACCCTCACCCTAGCCTTAACCCTAGCTCATATACTGACCATTACCCTAACCTAACCATAACCCTAACCCTAAACCTAACACTAAAACTTACCCTAAATCCCAACCTAGACCTAGCCCTACACATAAGCCTAATCCTAGACTTAATCCAAATCATAACCTAGTCCTAACCCTAGCTCTAAACCTATCCATTACACTAAAAATAACCCTAACCCTAATGCTAACCCTAATCCGATTGCTAAACCTAACCCATCCATTACCCCAAATCTTAACTGAAACATAAACTAAACCCTATCCATTACGCTAACCACAATACTAAACCAAATGCTAATTCGAGCCCTAACCTTAAACCTTTAACTAAGCCAAATGCTAACCCTGACCCTAACCCTGACTCTGACCCTAATAATAACCCTAGCCCTAAAGCTGACCTTTAACCTAAACCTAACTCTTACACTAGACCTAGCCATAACCTAACTCTAAAACTATCTTTATCATTGACACTAGACCTGATATTAGCCCTAGACATGGTCCTAGCCATAACCATAACAGAAACCCTAGCCCTTAACCTAGCCCTAAACTTAGCCTTAATCCTAAACTGAATCATAACCCTAGGCCTAATCCTAATTCTAATCCTCACCCTAGCCTTAAAGCTAGATATGACCCCACCCATTTTCCAAAACTTAACCTTAACATCAATGCTCATTCTAACTCTAGCCCAACCCCTTGGTCTAACCCCAACACTAACCCTAGCATTAATAGTAGCCCTATTTAGCCCTAACCCTAACACTAACCCTAGCCCTAATGCGCCCTAATGCTAGCCCTAATTTAGCCCTAAACCTAACCGTAACTCTATAGCCCTAATCCTAGCCCTAATTTAGCCCTAAACCTAGCCCTAATCCTAGCCCTAAACCTAACCCTAAACCTAACCCTAAGAATACTACTAAGACTAACTCTAATTCTCACCCTATCTGTATCCTTAGTTCTAATCATATTCATTATGATAACCCTAACCCTCATCCTAACCCTAGCTCCTAGCCCTAGCCTTTACACTAGATCTAACCCTAACCTTAAATCTAACCCTTACTCTAAGCCTAAACCTCAACCTAACACTAGCCCTAACCCTGATGCTAATTCATAATCTATCCATAACTGTAGCCCTAGCCCTAAAATGAAACCAATCTATATCCCTAACCCTTAATCTAAACCAAATCCTAACTGTACACCTAGTACTAACTTTAGCCCTAATTCGAATTCTAACCCTAACCCTAAAACTACCCCTGACTCTGAAAATTACCCTAACAATAATCCTTGCTCTAAACATCATCCTAACCCTAAACCTAACTGTAACACTAGACCTAGCTCTAACCCTAAACCTAAAACTAGCACTAATTTTTACACTAGTTTATACATTAGACATAGCCCTAAACCTAGCCTTCACCTAACACCTAACCAAGCCATAATCTGAGCCTTAACCCTAGCTTCAACTCTAACAATAAACCTAACCCTAACCCAGAATCTAGCCCTAAACCTTACCCTAACACTAGACAGAATTCTAACAATAACCCTAGCCCTATCACTAGCTCTAACCCTATCCTTTTCCCTAACCATAATCATAATTCTAATAGTAACCCTGGGCCTAACTCTAACCATAACCTATTTCATTATCCTAAACCAAACTTGGACCCTAAACCTAACCCTATCATTACCCTCACCCCAACACTAATGCTAATTTGAGCCAGAACCCTAAACCTTTAATCTAACCCAAACCCTAACTCTGACCCTTCCTATGATAATATACATAGCTCTAACCTTGACCCTAGCCCTAAACCTAACCCTAAACCTACCCTAAGAATACTACTAAGACTAACTCTAATTCTCACCCTATCTGTATCCTTAGTTCTAATCATATTCATTATGATAACCCTAACCCTCATCCTAACCCTAGCTCCTAGCCCTAGCCTTTACACTAGATCTAACCCTAACCTTAAATCTAACCCTTACTCTAAGCCTAAACCTCAACCTAACACTAGCCCTAACCCTGATGCTAATTCATAATCTATCCATAACTGTAGCCCTAGCCCTAAAATGAAACCAATCTATATCCCTAACCCTTAATCTAAACCAAATCCTAACTGTACACCTAGTACTAACTTTAGCCCTAATTCGAATTCTAACCCTAACCCTAAAACTACCCCTGACTCTGAAAATTACCCTAACAATAATCCTTGCTCTAAACATCATCCTAACCCTAAACCTAACTGTAACACTAGACCTAGCTCTAACCCTAAACCTAAAACTAGCACTAATTTTACACTAGTTTATACATTAGACATAGCCCTAAACCTAGCCTTCACCTAACACCTAACCAAGACATAATCTGAGCCTTAACCCTAGCTTCAACTCTAACAATAAACCTAACCCTAACCCAGAATCTAGCCCTAAACCTTACCCTAACACTAGACAGAATTCTAACAATAACCCTAGCCCTATCACTAGCTCTAACCCTATCCTTTTCCCTAACCATAATCATAATTCTAATAGTAACCCTGGGCCTAACTCTAACCATAACCTATTTCATTATCCTAAACCAAACTTGGACCCTAAACCTAACCCTATCATTACCCTCACCCTAACACTAATGCTAATTTGAGCCAGAACCCTAAACCTTAATCTAACCCAAACCCTAACTCTGACCCTTCCTATGATAATATACATAGCTCTAACCTTGACCCTAGCCCTAAACCTAAACCTGTATACTAGATCTAGCCATAAACCTAACCCTACACTTAGAACTAACTCTAGTGAAAATTCTGGGTTTAACCCTAAACCTAACTATAACTTGAACACTGACCCTGACTCTAAAACTAACCCTAGCTCTAAACATCATGCTAACGGTAACCCTAACACTTGACCTAGCTATAACACTTACCCAAAAAGTAGCCCTAATCATAACACTGGTTTATACATTAGTTGTAGGCTTAACAGTAGTCCCAACCTAACCAGAAACCTGGCCCTAATCTGAGCGCTAACCCTATTTTTAACCCTAACCCTAAAACTAGCCCTAACGCATACCCTAAACCTAACTCTAATCCTAGCTCTTACCCTATCCATTACCTTAAACTAAACCATAAACCTAATGCTAACCCTCGTCGTAATCCTAATCCATAGACTAACCCAAATCCTAACCCTATTACTAGTCCTAATTCTAAACTTTGTTCTAGCTCTAACCCTAACCCAAACCCAAACCCTAACCCTGACACTCATTATGACCCTAACACTAACCATAGGTCAAAAGTTGACCCAAACCCAAAACCGAACCCTAACATTAGCCCTACTGGTAATCCTATACTTAAACCTAAACCTAACACTATCCCTAGCCTTAAACCTAATCCTAAAACTAGCCATATTTCTAGCCCTAGACGTGAACAACAACCTAGCCCTAGCCCTAACAATAACCTTTATCCTAACCCAAACACTAACCCTACCACTAGACCTAAATCTAGTCCTAATTCTGGCACTAATCCCAACACTAACTCTATCCAGAACACTGGCCCTGACTCTTAACATAATCCTAGCTCCAAAGATCACCCAAACCTAAAACCTAATCCTAACACTACACTTAGCCATAACCCTAACCCTAAAACTAGGCCTAATCATAACCCTAGATCTTACATTACCCATGGCCCTAACCCAAGGCCTAAACTAACTCAAAATCTAGCCCTAATGCTAGGCCTGAACATAGCCCTAAGTGTAATCCTAAATCTAACCCTAGCCCTAACACTAACCCTAAGCCTTGCTTTAGACCTAACCCTAGCTCAAAGCCTAATCTTTACCCTTAATATAACCCTAGTCCTATCCCAAACCCTCACCTAACACTAGCCCTAATCCTAACCTAACAATAGCCCTAACCA